>NC_069504.1:897627451-897867451 GCF_027579735.1 Bombina bombina
AAAAAGCTGTCAAAAAGCCGCGCACCAAGTACGGGGCGATGAGCAGCGGACTGTTGTTAACTAACAGTCATCGATTTCGCTGCTATTCAGCTTTTTTACAGCTTTATTTGTATAATGTCACTAAACCCCCACAACACCACACTATACTAAACTTTTTAACCCCTATCCCGCCACTTCCGGACCCCGCCGCAACTAAATAAAGTTATTAACCCCTATCTCGCCACTCCCGGAGCCCACCTTTACGCTAATAAAGTTATTAACCCCTATTCCGCCGCTCCCAGAGCCCACCGCCACCTACAGTATATTATTAACCCCTAATCTGCTGCCCCCTACACTGCCGCCACCTACATTATGTTATTAACCCCTATCCCACCGCTCCCGGAGCCCACCGCAACTAAATAAAGATCATATGTTACGTCACAGATTTCTACTTTTGCCGGTCTGTAGGCTTTGATAAATGAGGCGAATCAAGCTCACCACAATTACGCTGCGGAATTCCAGTGTATTTGTGGTTGACGGCTTGATAAATAGGCCTCTTAGTCTGAACTTCAAATGACTAGTAGATTTGTTTCTGACAAATTTCAAAGTTATGTCTATTTCCACTCCTCCTGTATCATGTGACAGCTATCAGCCAATCACAAATGTATATACGTATATGCTGTGAATTTTTGCACATGCTCAGTAGGAGCTGATGACTCAAAAAGTGCAAATATAAAAAGAATGCACATTTTGTTAATGGAAATAAATTGGAAAGTTGCTTAAAATTGCATGCTCTATCTGAATCATGAAAGTTTAATTTTGACTTTTGTGTCCTTTTAATATAAGCATTATTGTAGCAGTTTAATAGTACAACAAAAATTTTTGTTTATATAGTCAATAAAAATACAAAGGTGATCTTTAGGCAGTAAAATTTAAAATATGATACTTCTTTAAAGAAAACCCCAACTTTTTCTTTCATGATTCAGATAGGGTTGCCAGCTGTGCGCTATAAAAATACCGGACAACCTATAGGTGACTGGACACGGGTTGTAGCTGGGTTCACACAATGTCCCCACAAAAGCTCAACCTTAGGCCCCATCCTTGATCCCACCACATATATTTTTCACAACTAAGCAGTCATTTTATCCCCTTGGTTGCCAGTAACACATGTACGTAGTAGTGATGTGACCCCTTTGGCTACCAGAAGTAAACACCCAGCAATGATTGAACAAACCCCATGTTTGCCTAAAACACATATAATAGAAAATGCACAGTGTAACTTCTTTTTGAGCCATATTTCTAATGCATAAAGGCCTAGGAGGCCCTTTACATTTAGCTGGCAGAGGTCTTTAAGTGTCCAGTATTTTTGTACAGATTGTACTGGACAGCCTGCTAAAATACCGGACACCCTATTTGTATGGTTCAGATCAGCTATAATTAATATACAATTGATACAGACATAAAGACTTCTAAATGTGGGGAATCTACTATTAAATAATGACAGACCTAGCACCTGTAGTTTATTAGCTACACTGCACAATTACATATGCTAATTAGTATGGCTGGTAACCCCAGAGGTAATCACATGACATGATCCTGAGGCTCAGCCATAGCTCTGTAGATATTACCAGACCAAAGCAGTTCATGACATTTTAATAATCTATTCCCAACATATAAGCACTGGAAACTCAGGATTTATAATGGGAGTTTTGTTAGAACTTAAAGGGACAGTAAACACCTTGTAATTAGGAGGCATTTCTGTTACTGTTCTATAGAATAACATATCAGCCAAGTGTAAACATTTGTTTATCAAAATAAAATCCTGTTTACTGCAATTGGTTTTCAATAGAAAAACTGCACCCAATACTCACCTTATTTGGAGGAGCCAAATAAGTTTGAGTCGGCAGACAACAAGGCTAATCATTGCCATTAAGTTAGTATAAAGTGATTTTTTTTGCAGTTGTTATCTATTAAAGCCAATTAGGAAAATATTTGTTGCAGAGTTAGCTCTGAAAAGTCAGCAGGATGCAGTTCCAACTCAATGTACAATTTTCAGAGCTAATTACATGAAAATGGGCAAAATAAATGAGTATATTCCAAAGTTGTTTTATTATGCATAATTAAATATCTTATGTTAAAGCTACACTAATAAAAGGCTAAACTGACAGTCATGGTATAATGTGATGCCTGGTTGTCATGGTAACAGTCTTAGGGGAGTGGCTTATGTGATGCAGCAGTTATGTCACAAAACCAACTGACAACACAAAGCAACCACCCTCATAACTGATGCTAACTTTACTAGAGTTGCCAGATTGATCCTGCTGAGCTTCAGTATTGACTGGGCTAGACTTTACAACTACAGCTCTGTATATGTGCTGGTAAGAAGAACAGTGACTACCTCCAACACAATGCAAATGGCATCCGGTGGGAGCTGCAGGTATGATTACCAATTACTACAGGTAGTGTTACAATGATCACCCCAACTCAGTAACTGAATAATGCTAAGTCATCTTTTTATACATTGTAAAATAATACAGATAAATTACAGAAGTAATAGATTAAACTTTGTAGCTTCCTATGGGCACCAGTATTCTGAGACAAAACATAGCATACAAACCTTACATAATAATAATTAATATTATCTTCACACCTTTATTTAACAATAAATATAATTTATAAAATATAATATAATAAATATAATATTTATAAATATATTTTTTAAACATATTATAGCATTATAAGAATTATAGTCATAACTGTAGGACACACCAATGCTTTTCTGTGCTTCCTTTACGTATCTTTATAAGACTTGCAGCTGGCAGTAAAGGCTTTAAACCAGCTTTAAAGATGGTAATAATTACTGCATCATTAGTCTGCAAATGCTCTAAAGCAAGGACTTCTAGTAAAGGCCTAGAATATAAATCCCACGGCATGGGTCTGCAATTTATACGCTGCACACTCACTCGTACTGGGACCCTCATTAAACACTGTACTGTAGGGTGCTGCATCTGATGCAGCTGGTTTTTTTCTGCTTGAGGATGAAGAAAGGGCAACTGGGGATCTGAAATAAATTCAGATCAGACTGATACGCATCTGGCCAGCAGTATAAGCGCTGATGGCAGATTTCCTTCAAGGATTTTTATATTACTAAACTGTAAGTATCTAAGGTAAGATTTTCTGAGATTAACAAGTTTGTTAGCTCTTTGAGCAAGACATCCCATTACCACATTAGATTGTAAATACAGATCCTGCTCCAAGAGCCTACAGACATGTGCAGTGAGGTCAGATAATTTCTCACATTTCTGTCACTCTTTTTCTTTACTTTCCCATTTCATAGAAATCTTTAGCTTTATTTGGTTCTGTATGTTTAAAGCTTTCTGTACTTTTCAAGGCTTATTGATATACAATATACAAATCATCTCTATGACACTAGAACTTGAGTCATAACACCAACAATAAAGCATAATTATACTTACACTGCTATAACTTTAATAAACTGATATTAAATAAAATTGAATGGCTTAAATCCATTCTTACTGCACATATCTGTCTAATGTAATAATGTTAAGGATTTTGGTGAAGAGAATACAATGATATGATTAATAGGTTTGCACTTATATCCTCAATGCAATGCCTTGACGTAGGGACACCAATAAGCACCTTGCAGCTGGTTTACAATTTTATCTGAGAACTGCAGCAACCTGGAACAATCTGTGAAACTAAACTTGAATGTCTACAGTCACTGTGGGACAAGTACTACTGTTGGATTTTTGAAGCAGAGAGTCCTAGTGGAGCACACAATTTGATAGGTCATGGGATGGTCCTGTATTTTATACCTCAGATTAGAAATTGAAAAAAAAAACTGCATTATGAGGTACAGTGTGTCATGCACCTATGTTCTTGCATTGGATGACAAATCCTTACAAGATGTGCATAGGCTGATTCATATCTGGCAAGCAGTATAACAAAGACTGGAATACTCTATGGTAGTGGCAGGAAGATTGAAGATTTCAGAGGGACTAGTGTTATGTCACATGCTGAGTGCAGTCTTACATCAGGGATTTCTTTTATTTCTCTACACTGTAAGTACCCAGAGGTAAGTTCTCCTTAAATACAAGAATGTAAGCTCTTTGAGCAAAGCACTGAAACACTAGATTGTAAGCTCCTTGGAACAGGGTCTGCACTTACACCCATGGAAATCCTTTAGAGCAGGGACTCCCATTGTACCAAATAAATGTATTGTTGTTAATAGAGTGAGATAAACCCTCCATTTAATTAGTTCAGCAAGGAATAAATATACAATGCATAGAATATACAAATTATCCCACAGAGTATTACTAATTCAAAAAGCATTTTAATATGGCACCCCTTATGCTTCTGTCAGTTTAAACCAGTAGTATAGCAAACTGTGAAATACATGAGGCTTAAATAACACAGCATCAACCATAGGCAGCCTGTTTCGCTACTTTGGGACTCTTTCTCACTCAAGTCATTATGGTTGATGCTGATGTCCTCGAGTATTCCACCCTTTGCTACAGGGCTGCCCATTATATTGAAATGGATTTTGAATTTGAAGTGTTGCAATTTTGCACAGATAAGTACATTTATTTTTTGCTAGGATTAATACAATGGAGGAATGAGCCCCAAATGGGCCAAACAGGCTGTCTATGGTTGGTGCTGCTGTTTTGCTCAAGCATTAATTTCACGCTTTGTAAGTGTGGTTATGAAAATGAATGTAATTATCAGCAAAACTGGCATATAGCCGTAAACCTAAAATCAATGCTTGAGTCCAATAACATAGCACCTACATCATACTGAAGAGTCCCAACGAGGGCGAAACAACCTGCCTATAGTGAAAAAACACTTTGAAGTATTACAATATATTATTCCCCTGCAAGACACCACTCTTTTTGTACTGGGTTCGTATGTAAGCAGAACTATTACAGAATAATAAGGCTTCCATATATCATAAGATTCAAAATTTTGCCTGATTGCCAAGTGCCCTTGACATAGTAAAAGTGTTCCTACCAAAAACTATTAAATGGTCAGATGTTCTGCACATATCTGCAATAAATATGTTTGTATATTTAAATATGAGGACACAAAGAATATCTCTTAATGATAGCAGCAACTGGATCACCCGAATCACCCAGCAGCAACTGGATCACCCTGGATCACCCAAAAACCTCTAGCAGTTATGTCCATGCTTAATTCAGTGCAGGCCTCCATTTACCAAGTTGCCTACAAGCTCATCATACTGTAACACACCTAGTAAAGAAGGCTTATTTACAGTATACTGAGAACTTGAAAAACAGCCCTATTAAAACTTAGAAATCAGCTATTTAGATATTTTAAATTGCTCTTTTATCTGGTGTCAGATCAAAGTAATTGCCAAAGAAAGAGGATAACTACATTATTTGTTTACAAACTGAATAATAAAGTATGCATTTTTGCACATGTCTAGTAAATTCTTTGCCTTGATAAAAAAATATAATGTTCTAATTCTTGAGAGCATTTATTGTTAAATGTTTGCAGTACACTACAGGTTACATCGTATGGGACCTACTAAAGGGATATAAAACCCATTTTTGTTCTTTCCGGATTCAGATAGAATATTACAGGCAATTTTAAATGATTTTCCAATTTACTCCTATTATCAAATGTGCTTAATTCCCTTGATATACGTTGCTGAATTTACAAAACACATCAACATTTAAAAGTACAGTTACACTCATAATAACACTATCTGATACAAAAATATTAAATAAAAATATTGCATTAAAAAGTTATAAGGGCTCAAAGATATGAGGTCTCAAGTGTTCTATATAAAAAAAAGACTGCAAAGGGCTTTAACATAGATACTGTACATTCATACACATGGCTAAATATGTATATGTGTGTATATGTGTGTACATATGTATTTATATTTGTATATACGTATATACAGAATATAAACACTTAAATACATATGCATACAAATATAGACATATATATATAAGTGCATTGGAGCCCTTTGCAGTTAAGTAGATGAAAACATGAAAAACATATTTATGCAATATTCATTAGTGTTTAACTATGTAACGGGGAATATGTTCTATGTATTTTTAAATAGATAATCATATATATCTGTATACATCTAGACCTATATATAATCAAGTTTATATATATATGTATGTATAAATATATATTTGTGCAAATATCCATCAGATATACATTTAAATATCTCTTTAAGAATACATAGAACATATTCTGCTATCCGCAGAACATTAGATTATAAAAGATGCAATATTATCTTCTTATATTATGCTTTTAAATAACCGCCATCGTGTTTATGTGATTTGTGGGTGCTAGGTATTTTTCAGCTACATTGAAGTCTATGGGGGGAATGTGATTTTGTATTCACAACTTCTCAAAGTCTATTTTTTACTGTGACGTTATGAACATGAGAGAGCAAACTTTTTACTTTCAACTCGTAATATGAGCCTGAAACTCTGAGAGCAAAAAATAATTATGCAGTCATTTTATCCCCTTGGTTGCCAGTAACACATGTACAGAGCAGTGATGTAACCCCCTTGGATGCTAGAGGTAACCAACCCAGCAATGATTGACCACCCTCATGGTTGCCTGTAACACATATAATAGAAAATGCACAGTGTAACTTCTTTTTGAGTCATATTTCTAATGCATAAAGGCCTAGAAGGTCCTTTACATTTAGCTGACAGGGGTCTTTAAAAATACTGGACATTTAAGTGTCCAGTATTTTTGTACAGAATTTACTGGACAGCCTGTTAAAATACTGGACTGTCCAGTTGAATACTGGACACTTGGCAACCCTAGATTCAGATGGAGCATGAGATTTTAAACAACTTTCTATTTTACTTCTGTAATCAGTTTTCTTCGTTCACTTGGCATATTTTGTTGAAATGCAGGGATGAATGCTTAGGAGCCAGCCCGTTTTTTAGAGCACTATATGGCAGCAGTTTTGCAAGAAGGTTATCCATTTGCAAGAGCACTAGATCTCTGCACTCTTTCTTGCTATATAGTGCTATGTAGTGCTCCAGGTGCCTACCTAGGTATCTCTTCAACACAGAATATAATTGGAACGAGGCAAAGTTGATACTTTTTTTAAATGGTGTGCTCTGTCTGAAAAAGAAAATGTTTGGGTTTCATATCCCTTTAAACTAATGAACGGGTCAGTGGTGGCAAAGAAAATACTTACCTTCAGGTTCTTCATCAGCTTGGTCCAGCTCAAGCTTGGTTAGTAGGCTTACAAACCACTCAAAAAACTTCTGATCTCTGTTTATCCAGATAAAGTCCACCTATCAGAAAGAAAGAGTTCTCATGTGAGTTTAATGTACATATTGTAACTATCGTAGAGACTATGGGGCCCATTTATCAAGCTCCGGATGGAGCTTGAGGGCCCGTGTTTCTGGCGAGCCTATAACCTAACTGAATACGATCGGGTTGATTGACACCTCCCTGCTGGTGGCCAATTGGCCGCGAATCTGCAGGGGGCGGCGTTGCACCAGCAGCTCACAAGAGCTGCTGGTGCAATGCTGAATATGGAGAGCGTATTGCTCTCCGCATTCAGCAAGGTCTGTCGGACCTGATCCACACTGTCGGATCAGGTCCGACAGACCGTTGTTAAATAGGCCTTATTGATGAAAGTGTGCACCTTAACTAGATAAAAAAACATAGGATTAATTTGCAGAATCCGACATAAAAACATATATCAAATGAAAAGCATTTTATTCTGTCCATAGGATAAAACTATCACGTAATATGATTAGGTTATTTAGGGGTAGATTCCAATCTTTCCGATCCCGTTTATCAGCATTTTTTTTGTCTCCCATGTTTTTCAAGTTCTAAGTGATCACAATCCAAGCAATAACATTTCCATATTGGGAAAAGTTCTGATCGGATCCAAGCAGATAGCAGAAAAATCTTCTGCTGATGAGAGTTAAAAACAAACAAACAGCTGTCCAGAAGTGGTTTTTTTTGCTGCATCCAACCCATAAAGGAGATTGCTGTGTTTAAAACAGTACTTGGAAACAAAATGCGTGATATATTGTATATCTAATTTGCATATCTTACCCAGAGTTCTCTGGTGCATTGGTAACAATGTATACAGAGTAGTTCTGGGGACAAGCTAATTTTCTTTGCAATAATTCTATGTTTCTTAGATGTATATATGAATATATGGTCTAGATTCATTAAACCTATATTCAGTACTATTGCATAGTCCCTTAGTAGTGGCGGGACATACATTTACATATATATTTAATAGAAAGATATGTGATTTCTCAAAAAGCAAAGAGATCTGCAGGAAACGTGAGAATGTGGAAATCACAACGGCAACATTAAGAAATGCAAATGCGCTCTAAATATCTTTGCTTTTATTTCATACTCACATATTTTGGGATTGTAAAGTACAATATTCATCTCTTTAGGAACTGAATTTCTCTTGGCTATCGTGTCGTCATCAAGAGATAAGTATTTGCCACTCTTGTTTGTTTAAAACTGCAACCTTTTGACAGTTATAGAAATGCAGCAAATAGAAAACCCTGTTTTAAACAGTGAGAATGAGGTTTGGAAATAGAGGTCTGTGCAGTGGGTTTTTGAAGTCATAGGGGCTGATTTATTAAGTCCCCTATTCAGCCTTATGCAGCTGTTTCCGCGCGAGCCTTCAGTCTCGCCAGAAACAAGAGTTAAGAGGCAGCGGTCTTAAGACCTCTGCTCGTTAACTCGTCCGCCACCTCTGAGGCGGCAGACAGCAATCAGCCCAATCGGATACAATCGGGTTGATTGACACCCCCTGCTAGTGGCCGATTGGTTGCAAATCTGCAGGGGGCGGTAATGCACAAGCATTTCACAAGGATCATGTCCGCCCTAACATGATAAATCGGCCCCTTAGTCTGTTTAGTGGGTTTTTTAAATAGCGATCTGTGCAGTGAGTTTTCAGCTTTAGGCTGTCTTTAAAACCTCGTCACTTAGCACTTTCATGATTTATAGTGTGATAACTATTACAATCCTCTTTCAAGAGATGAGATAAGTTGTGGCCATTTTCTTCTAATGGAAATATATTACACAGCTCTTCTTGATTATAGATGAAAATCTCTCCAAAACAGAAAACAAGGTTTTATTGATAAATTAAAAAAAAAAATACTTTTAACATATTAAAATTTTTAAAATAATCATTGAGCAAACAAGCTTAGTATACCCATCATGCCCTTACACACAAATGGCATATTAACTCAACTATCGAATTGCTACACACATGCACATCAACCCCTATAACCCATTTGATATTTCAGTGATCGCTATACATGATCAGCAGTTCAGTTTGCTGTTGTGGGGAAATGGAGATTATGGGGCCTATCTATCAAGCTCTGAACGGAGCTTGAGGGCCCGTGTTTCTGGCGAGCCTGCAGACTCGCCAGAAACACCAGTTATGAAGCAGCAGTCTAAAGACCGCTGCTCCATAACCCTGTCCGCCTGCTCTGATGAGGTGGACAGGAATCGCCGGAATTCAACCCGATCGAGTACGATTGGGTTGATTGACACCCCTCTGCTGGCGGCCGATTGGCCGCGAGTCTGCAGAGGGTGGTGTTGCACCAGCAGCTCACAAGAGCTGCTGGTGCAATGCTGAATACGGAGAGCGTATTGCTCTCCACATTCAGCGATGTCTGTCGGACCTGATCCGCACTGTCGGATCAGGTCCGACAGACATTTAATAAATAGGCCTCTAAATCTAGTGTGAGTTAACAATGTCAGCTGTGTTTGACTCTGAAAGATTGTGATCACTGTTAAAAAAGCAAAAAAATAAAAAATTAAATGAAAAAACAAAACAAAAAAACACTTCTCACTTTTACAACATCTGAAAAAAACCCTGGAAGGATTGGAATCGACCCCTTTAAAGGACATTAAACTGCTGGGCACAACTTTAATTTAGTTGTTTCTAACCATGTTATTGTTTATTCTCTTGTGCCTGCAGCTCTGTTCAAAGCCGTCCTCTTATTTTAACCCTTTAGAAGTGCTGGTTCGTGAAACTCTGCATTTTCACAATGGGACGCCGAAGTTTAAGTATTCATGCACACTGTGACAAAAGCAGCGTGCATTCACAGATCTGTGATATTGTTGTCTTCTTGATAACCATTACTGTGCACTTCAGTTTAGAGTTCACAAAACTGGCTGCAGTTCTCTATATTATTCCTGAGGGCTTTTTTTATATATATATATATTTGCTATGTAATGGTTAAACTGTGTTAAAAAATTGTGCAAGATAATCCAAAGTATAGACACAGCTGTCAAAAAGCAAGTAACGTAACTGATCTGTGAAAGCTGCTTCTGTCACAGGAGGCAACAATGTATGTGAAGCAAGATAGCAGCACCCAATATAAAGATGCAGAACTTTGCCAACCAACTTCTGTAATGGGTTAAATGAGAGAGCTGCAGATAAAGAAGTAAAACTAAAAACACTAGCGTGGTAAGTAATGACCATTCTAAAGTAGTTGTACCCATGAGTTTAATGTCCCTTTAACTGCCAGTGCTCACCTTTCTCAACTTCATATCATCATCCTTAAGAGTCTCACACCATGAGTATTTGCAGCTTGGGCAGTTCTGTTTTCTCATCCGATACCTGATGGGAAAACAAAAGGTGATTTTCTAACTGACAAGTTATTCTTTTACTCACATCAAACTATACATGTAGAACCATACATGATGTGATCTTTGCTTAAAGGGACATAATACTCATATGCTAAATCACTTGAAACTAATGCAGTATAACTGTAAAAAAAACTGTCAGGAAAGTATCACCTGAGCATCGCTTCACAATTTCCTCACCTCAGCAGAGTAAGTTCTGTGTAAAAAGTTATACCCAGCTGCAGGTAAAAAAAAATGAAGAAATGAACAGCAGCCAATCATCATCAGCAGTGCTGAGGTCATGAACTCTTTTACTGTGATCTCATGAGATTTGACTTAACTCTCATGAGATTTCATAGTAAACTTCCTTAAACTGAATAGGGAAATAACATGAGAGTGCACAAGGCTTCAATCCCTTAGCTGTCCCGGGACAGACATACTGATTTGCTGCTTAGAAGTCCTTTACAATGGGATGTGGCTACTAAGGAACTTTTGAGGTAAAATATCTTTCTTTTTTACATAGAGATGTTCAGGTGATATTTTCTAGTCAGCTTTTTACAGCTATGCTGCATCACTTTCAAGTGTTTCAACATTTGGGTATCATGGCCCTTTAAATGTTATGCATAATAAAACAAATTTGAAAAATACTTTAATTACTGTTAATATGTTTTTGAAAAAAAAATAGACTTAGCTGATATTTTTTTAGCAAGACAATAGAATATTTTTGTAATTACAAGGTGTTTACTGTCCCTTTAATAAAAAAAATATTTGTTCCTCCAACAGGTGATTCAACCTTCTAGCCATATATGTAGATCATAGACATTTGGCATAAATGGAGGGAACAAAACACTTGACAACATAACCTATAAAATGTATGTTAGCACTTTGGATGCTGTTACTTTATGACACAAAAGAAAAAGACTTTATTGGATAAGCCAATAGGATGAAAGCTCAATTCTATTGGCTGATTGCAACAGCCAATAGGATTTTTTCCCCTTTAATTCCTATTGGCTGATAGAAATCTTTCAGCCAATAGGAATGTAAGGGACACCATCTTGGATGACGTCACTTAAAGGGAAACTTCATTTTCCAGCGACAATGGTAAGAAGAGGATGCTCCGCGCCGGATGTCTTAAAGATGGACCCGCTCCGCGCCGGATGGATGAAGATAGAAGATGCCGCCCGTATGAAGACTTCTTGCTGCCTGGATGATGACTTCGCCGGCTGGATGAGGATGGATGTCCAGACTTCTATAACTGTAAGTGGATCGTCGAGGGTTAGTGTTTTTTAAGGGTTTTTTGGGTGGGTTTGGGCAATGTAAAAGAGCTAAATGCCCTTTTAAGGGAAAAGCCCATCCAAATGCCCTTTTCAGGATAATGGTTAGCTTAGGTTTATTTAGTTTTTATTTGGGGGGTTGGTTGGTTGGGTGGTGGGTTTTACTGTTGGGGGATGTTTGTATTTTTTTTACAGGTAAAAGAGCTGATTTCATTGGGGCAATGCCCCACAAATGGCCCTTTTAAGGGCCATTGGCAGTTTAGTGTAGGCTAGGGTTTTTTTATTTTAGGGGGGCTCTTTTATTTTGATAAGGCTATTAGATTAGGAGTAATTCTTTTTTATTTTTGATAATTTCGTTTTTTATTTTTTGTAATTTAGTGTTTATTTTTAATTTAATAACTATTAACTATTTACTAACTAGTCTACCTAGTTAAAATAAATACAAACTATAGGCAAAATGTATAGGCTAAGACATATGCATTGGTTACAGGTTTCTGTTATGTTGATTTTTACTTTTGGGTTCTTAAGTTTAAATATCTACTTTGGTGGTCATATATACTAGATAGCAAAGAGTAACTTGACCACAGAAGACAACAACTTATTGAGATTGGGCTTCCAGAGCCCCAGGAATTGCTGGACTTAATTATCTAACATGCCCTAGTGCTCCATCAGTTATATGGCAGGACAAGAGTGTATAGGAGCCAATTCAGCCAGATATTTTGTAAGCTATACTTTACATGTCAATGTTGTTGTACATTTTATGATGTTAATTACTTGAAAACTAATAAAAATTATTTCAACCTAAAATAATTACAAACTTACCTGTGAAATAAAAATAAAACCTAAGATAGATACAATATAACTATTAGTTATAGTGTAGCTATCTTAGGTTTTATTTTACAGGTATGTATTTAGTTTTAAATAGTTATTATTTAGGTAATAATTGTAAAGTTTATTTAGATTTATTTTAATTATATTTAAGTTAGGGGGTGTTAGGGTTAGGGTTACGTTAGGGTTAGGGTAAGGTTTAGGGGTTAATGTCTTTATTTAGTGTTAGTGATGTTGGAGGCCAGAGGTTTAGGGGTTGGTAACTTCAGTATAGTGGCGGCGACATTGGGGGCGGCAGATTAGGGGTTAATAGTTTTATAGTAGGTGGCGGCTATGTTAAGGGCGGCAGATTAGGGGTTAATAACATTATGTAGGTTGCGGCGATGTTGGGGGCAGCAGATTAGTGGTGTTTAGATGTGGTTTTTATGTTAGGGTGTTAAAACATAACTTTTACTTTCCCCATAGACATCAATGGGGCTGCGTTACGGAGCTTCTGTCTCCGTGATTGCAGGTGTTAAGCTTTTTTTTTGCCGGCTCTCCCCATTGATGTCTATGGGGAAATCGTGCACAAGCACGTCAAAGCAGCGCTTGTTTTCGGTGTGGTATGGAGCTCAATGCAACTATATCGCCCGCACAAGCCTGCTTTTTGTGAACTTGTAATAGCAGCGCTATAGGGAGGTGAAATAACGCCGCTTTTGTGGCGGTCGTTAATTTCCCTATAGCGCTGAATCTAGCTGATAGTTAAGCAGTGGAGAAAGTACTAAACCTAGTCCTTTTATACTAAAAGTGACCTATTGTTATGTACTGTAGGTCAACTTATTGTCCAACATTTCAGATGCTGATCTATAACTGGAGAACTTACATCAGTGGTGAATGTAATAGTTTGTACTATAGAAATACCCGTCTTTAAAAAACTGTGCTTTAAAGGGACATGAAACCCATCATTTTTCTTTTATTATTCAGATAGAGAATGCAATTTGAAAAAAAGTTTCACATTTATTTCTATTATAATATTTTGCTTTGTTCTCATGTTATTCTTTGCTGAAGAGATACTTAGGTAGCATGCACATGCCTAAAGCACTACATGATAGGAAATAGTGCTGCCATCTAGTGCTTTTTCTAATGTATAACGTTGCAAAACTGCTACCATATATTGCTACGGACACACGCACACTGCTGAGCTTCCATCCCTGCTTTTTAAAAAATGTTTACAAGAAAATGAAGAAAATATGAATAATAGAATTAAATTGGAAAGCTGTTTAAAATTGCATGCTCTATCTGACTCATGAATAAAAGTGTGGGGTTTATGTCCTTTTAAATGAGTTCATTAGCAGCTTATATTGCGCTAACGTGGATCACATGGCTACTTTTTCTTTTGTCTTCTCTTATTGTTCATAAACTGTTGGCAGAGTTGAGATTATACATTTTTGTTAAAAAAAACCCTGATGGAATAATGATTTCATTTGTGAATTCTGGAAAATAGCTTGACAGTATATATCACAACATGCTTAGAAAATAAATACTGACTTGTGCTGACCACAGGTGATTTTAAATGGTCTGCATGGATAATGGTGAAATGATAGGAGCTTATTTAACCCAAGACCATAAAAATCAGTCAGACACAGCCACCTTTTCTTACCATTATGAAATAACAGCTATATCTGGGACAACCTAGGAGTGAAAAAACACAATTTATGCTTACCTGATAAATTAGATTCATGGTGGTGAGAGTCCACAATCCATTACGCCTGGGAATTACTCTTCCCTGCCACTAGGATTAGGCAAAGATTCCCAAACCCCAAAATCTCTATAAAACCCCTTCCACCTCACTGGCAACTTAGTCTTACTTATAGACAAGCAAAAGTGGTAGGAAAAGAAATAAGAGCAAAATAATAGGATCAGAAAAAAAAGATTGTCTACAAAAATAAATCAAAAGTCACAGGGTGGGGTCTCGTGGACTCTCGCCACCATGAAATAAATTAATTTATCAGGTGAGCATAAATTATGTTTTCTTTCATGCAAGTCGTGAGAGTCCACAAGCCATTATTTCTGGAAACTAATACCCAAGATGTGGAGTCCACAAGTAATTGGAAATAAGGTTGGGATAAAAAGAAAAAAAAATTTCACAGAGAAACAAAATCTGCAGCACAAATAGAACCCAAAGAATAATAGAACCCAAAGGTTAATATAAACTTAGAAAGACCAACAGGCAAAATTAAATTATCCTGAAATAACTGCCTGAAGGATTTACTATCAGAGGCTGCCTTGGAAAATGCAAAAAAACATCAAAATGATAGAAATTAATAAAAGTATGCAAAAGAGACCAAGAAGCTACGTTGCAAAATTGGACAACAGAAGCCTCATTCTAAAAAATAAACAAGAAGCAGAAAAATGAACAAACAAACTAGAAATGTGTCTGAAATCCTAAGGAAAAAAGTAAAATATAGACCACAACATTGCCTTATCCTGAAAAAAATATAAGATAAGGAGAATCCCATGAGAGAGCAGACAACTCAGATTCTTCCAGCAGAAGTGATAGCCAAAAGAAAACAAAATCTAAGAAATTGGCTATAGAACATGTTAACTTCTAGCCAAAGTTAGAACAAAACCAGGAATGACATAAGGAGTAACAATCTTCAGGTGGAATAAAACTGAAAGAGCAGAAAACTGGTGACCTTTCAAATATCTGGCAGATAAACCATCCTGCAAAGAATAGCAAAACCCAAGAAATTCTTAAAGAATGCCCAGGAAAAAACATGATCTATACAACAGAAAATAACGGCCTTCCACACCTAATGATGAATCTTCCTAGTCACAAGCTTGCAGGCCTGTATCAAAGTCTCAACAAGAGAATCAGAGAAACTTCTCAACCTGAGAACTTACTATTCAATCCCCACACCATTCAAATCCTGATGACAAGAACGGACTTAGAGACAAAAAGATCTGAACACAGAGGAAAAAGACAAAGGAAGGCAACTAGATACCTGAACCAGGTTTGCATACCAGAATGTGCAAGGCCAAACAAAAACAACCAGGAAACTAGCCTGAACTAAGAAAATACTCTAGGAAGAACCAGAGGAAGAAAAACATAAACTATATGAAAACATCCATTAAGCTACCAAAGTAACTACTGGATGCAGTGACTGAAAACAGTGAAAAACTGCATCCCAGTTGTTCACTCCCGGAACATGAACTGCAGAAATCAGATAACAATTGATTTCTGCCCAGGAAAGAATTTGAGACACTTCCTTCATAGCTAGGGAACTACAAGTTCCCCTTGAAGATAGAAGTAGACCACTGCAAAACATAGTCTGATTGAAAAACACAGAAAAGACTTGCTTCAACAGAGGTCAACTCTAAAGAACTCTGAAAAATTGCACTTAGTACAAAACATTAATTGGAAACCTCACCTGCCAAGCAAACCAAACCCCATATGCCCTCAGAGACCCCCAGATGGCCCCTCCACATAAAGGACTTGCATCTGAAGAGATCACAATCAAAATAATAAGCTATGATACAGCCAACCAGACAGGAATCAACTTGTCCTGTGATCTTAATAAATACATTTGCTGATTGTGAATGTCATGAGATGCAGGACACAGCAAAGAGGGTACAACACTGTTTTATTGCAGAGCATGGAAATATACATCTGGTAGCATTGATCTCACTTAGTAACTGCGACATAGACTAACGGACCTAAGCCCCGCCCCATCCGGTGATGTCACTTCCCACTCTCATCACATCTTCCCCCTTTTCAAAGGACAAAACATACATTTTTTTTTCATTTGGATACAACAAATAACAAGGTATACAAGAAGCATACAACAACAGTTTTGTATAGAATATAAAAATAACAGGTTAAAGAGAATATCTGCATAAACAACATGAATTATATCCTGACTTGAACATTGGGGTAGACTACCCTAGTCCACAGTGACCATGGGATTAATCTGCCCATACTTTCGGTAACTGTTCTAACTAATGTCAATCCTGATATCGGGCCGGAAGTTTCACCACTGAGGCATCCAGTTCCAAACTCTCAGGTACAGGATGAAGATGTTTACGATTTCGACGTGTAACTGTCCCTCCTTCAGTAAGGACTACGTAAGACCTTGGTTCTGGAGAGCATCCAATTACCGTAGCAGGTATCTTCCATTTCTTCTCATCATCCAGTTTAATTCTGACACTTTGCCCCGCATTCAGCTCCTGCAAGGGCCTCACAGAATGTCTCCTGTCATAGAAGAATCGATAGCCCCTTTTTGCCTCTTCATCCCTCCTAAGGACCTCATCCCGAGGAATATAGCTAGTTGGCTGGAAGACACCCACAGAGGGAAAGGTGGTGCGAATCTGGCGTCCTAGCATCAGCTGTGCCGGGCTAAACCCCGTGGCTTGAATGGGCGTCGCCCTATAGGACAAGAGGGCCAGGTACGGCTCAGATTGCTTCAAAATTAACTTTGTTGTTTGAACTGCCCTTTCAGCCATTCCATTGGTCTGCGGGTAATGTGGACTTGACGTGGAATGTACAAAATCATATTCTCTGCGAAAGAACTGAACTCTGTGGAAGTGAACTGCATTCCGTTATCACTCACCAACTCCATTGATATGCCCCACCGGGCGAACAAGCTCTTGAGACGAGTGATAACGGCTTGACTTGTGATTTCATTCAAAGGTGCAATTTCCAAATACCTGGAATAGTAGTCGATCATGACTAGGAACTTTTTCCCGTGCAGTTCGCACAAATCAGCAGCTATTTTCTGCTACGGGCCTGCAGGCAGCGGAGTAGAAATCAAGGGCTCCCTTCTCTGAGTAGGCCGACGTTCCCGGCAAAAGGCACATTTAGACACATGGTTTGCAATGTCGGAATTGATCCCAGGCCACCATACTGCCATAGCTGCCCTTTCTCTGCACTTTGTAATGCCTAAGTGGCCATCATGAATCCTGTTTAACATCTCCTGCCGCATGCTAACAGGAATAACAATGCGGTCCTGGACCAGCACCAACCCATCCAGCACCGTGAGCTGCGACCTTTCTGACTGGTAAGCACTTAAAGACATCCAGGCTACCCAACTCTCGGGCCAACCTTCTTTTATGTACTTTATAACTTCTGTGCGAACTGCACGGGAAAAAGTTCCTAGTCGTGATCGACTACTATTCCAGGTATTTGGAAATTGCACCTTTGAATGAAATCACAAGTCAAGCCGTTATTACTCGTCTCAAGAGCTTGTTCGCCTGGTGGGGCATATCAATGGAGTTGGTGAGTGATAACGGAATGCAGTTCGCTTCCACAGAGTTCAGTTCTTTCGCAGTGAATATGATTTTGTACATTCCACGTCAGTCTCCAGACTAAATTTCTCTAAACCCACTAGGTAACGCTGAAAGCGCTCACAGGCCCAAACTGCAGCCAGGGACTCTCTCTCAATTTGGGCGTATTTTGACTCAGCAGCCGTCAGTGTACGGGAACAGTAGGCGATGGGCTGTAGTTTGTTTTCATTCAACTGCAGGAGGGCGGCCCCTAACCCATAACTGCTCGCATCAGCACTAACCACAGTCTTTTTGGAAGGGTCGTAGAACCCCAACACTTGGGCAGGCCCCAGCAGGGACTTGACCTGCATAAAAGATTCTTCCTGTTAAGGTCCCCAGACCCAGGCAACATCTTTCTTTAGCAACTCTGTGATAGGGTGTAGTATTGTGGATAAATTTGGAAGGAACTTGCCCACATAATTTACAAGGCCCAATATTTGTCTCAGCTCATGTACATCAGAAGGACTTTTCATCTGTTCAATAGCACAAATTTTCTCGGGGTCTGGCTTGATGCTATCCCCATTAATGATATGCCCAAAGAAACATAACTCAGCTTTCCTAAAATGGCATTTCTCTTTATTTAGCTTCAGCCCAGACTCTCTGATAGTCTGCAGCACACAGCTCAATCGCTGATCATGTTCCTCCAATGTAGACCCATACACTAAGATGTCGTCCATGATGACTGCCATGCCCACGTGGTCTCTTAGGAGAGAACTCATTTCTCTTTAAAAGATTTCAGGAGCAGAGGATATCCCGAAGGGGAGTCTGCAGAAGCAAAACCGACCTACCGGTGTAATGAAGGTAGTCAGTTTGCGGCACTTTGGATCTAGAGGTATCTGCCAGAAGCCGCTAGAAGCATCCAATGTAGAGAAGAACTTCACCCCAGCCAATTTCAAAACTATGTCTTCAAGTGTCGGCAACACATATCTCTCTCTCTTCACCGCCTCATTCAGCCTTTTCAAGTCTACGCAGATGCGTACCTTCCCGTTTTTCTTTGCAACAGGCACAATGGGGGCACACCAATCAGTTGCTTCAACAACCTCTTTAATAACCCCCATATTCTTCATATGCAGAAGCTCCTTCTCCACTTGAGGCATGAGCAGGAACAGAATTCTACGGGGAGTGGTAATGCTGTATGGGACTGCGTCACCTTTAAGTGATATACGGACTGGATTGCAATTCAGTAGGCCCAATTCACCAAACATATCTTCTGAGATCTCATTCACTATGGCTACTAGGCCCAATCCACAGGCTGCTTTTCTGCTCAATAAGTTGTTAACACACTGACCTCTAATCACATGCACCCACATGGTGAATTTCCTTTGGTTGTACTCGCAGCTGGCAAGAGATTTCAATGCAGCCACCAGGACTATGGACTTTTGTTGTGACTTTCGCCAGCTGGGGCTGTCGAGGCAGTTTTATGAATGCTGCAAGAGGCATTACAGTGATGTCTGCTCCTTTGTCAATCTTAAAGGCAACTTTGGCTCCCATTACAGTAAGAGTAACTCTCCAATCATCGTACAAAGGACACTTCTTGACCCTCCTGGTCGCTATCCACCTGCATCTCCTTAATATATTCAGTCTTACACACCACTTCAAAATGGCCCATCCTGTTACATTTTCTACATCTTTTGTCTTTAGCAGGGCATATGACACTCTGATCATGGGCACGGTTGCACCGTGTGCATCGGGCATGCTGCGCCCATCCACTTCTGGGCCTATCTGTTGCCCTAGTTCTACCGCTCACACTGTGCCTTTCACTAGCAGCTCTCCTGAACTGCTGCACTTCATCCACAATACTCTCAGACCTCAGATCAGCACTTCCTAATAGCCCCATCTAATGTTAAATCAGACTCTAACTGTAGCTTCAGTGAGACTTCAGCATCTGCAATTCCTATGACTATTCTGTCTCTGATTTGCTCCTCTTTAGCAACACCAAACTCACAGAATTCAGCTAGTTTATACAGACTGCACACAAATGACTCCACAGATTCTCCCACACGCTGAGCACGTTTGTGAAAACAAGCCCTCTCATGAATCACATTTCTTTTGGGCACAAAGTGGGCACTGAGTTTATTCATAACTATTTCAAAGTCAAATTCTTCCCATTCTTGGAAAGTAAAGGCATTGAACACTGGCTCCACACCATGTCATGAGATGCAGAATACATCAAAGAGGGTACAACACTGTTTTATTGCAGAGCATTGAAATATACATCTGGTAGCATTGATCTCACTTAGTAACTGCGACATAGACTAACGGACCTAAGCCCTGCCCCATCCGGTGACGTCACTTCCCACTCTCATCACAGTGACCTCTGCACCATTGCTAAAGCATACAAAGCTGAAAAGACCTCAAGAAAAAATTAGCAAACTGAAAAGTATCCAATGCAGCAAACATTAGACCGAATACCTCGATATAGAAGAGCAATTGAGAGAAAAGAAAAAGACTGAAGAATTAGACAAGCTAACTCTAGCTGCAACCTTCTTAGAACTATCAAAGAGAGATTAAAACTAAATCTATCTGAACTCTCGTAAAAAAACAACCCTTGTCTGGGAAACCAGAGAACTATATAGAAAATTAATATTCCAACCATATAGTAAAAGAAACAATAACAGTCTGTAAGAGAGAGATTCTGCAGAATGCTCCAAATAGATTCCAGTTTGAAAATAGGAAATCTGACAAACATGTTCAGATCTTAAAGATCCAAAAAAAACGATTTAAAAGTTGCTTCCCTCTTGGAAAGAGAAAAGAGATTAAGATAAAATCCCATCCCCTGTTCCAACAGAAGAACACAAACAATCACTCGCATAGATACTAAAACCAAAAAAGGCCTGGGTCTTCGCAAGATTTTTAGGAAGAGAGGACAGAACAACCCTCTTATAAGAGGCCTAATTCTGAACCTAGTCAATAACTCTAAGAAACTATTCTTCAAACCACAGGTATTTAGAACAGAACGCCTAGCCTTCCTGAAAAAGGTGCACCCTTCCCCTTACCAAAACTTCAGGATTGAGGGCCATACCTTTATGCAGCATAGGAAAAGGGAGAAGATTCTTGAACTGCTAGACAAGATCCAGAACGAGGCTTCTAGACAGAGCCAAAGGAACTAGTTTCTGAGAGAAGAAGACTGACTTCTGTTCCCTGTTCTGGCAAAAAGGACAAAACAATTAGAAGCTCCAGAATAGCCTTTGGACTTCCGACTTGAGGAAGAAAAGCTTTTCAGCCTCCAGTCACAGAAGAGATAATAGAATCTAAACAACATCTTTCCCAGAAAAGAGAGATAAAACCTGGATTTATAAACCATTTCAGCAGACTAAGGCCCCGATGATTGAAAGTGCTGCAAAGCAGTGATATATTTAAAAGGGATCTGATGCAATCCCTTTAAAAATATATAGCACAGAAAGTAATAACTATTCCTATGTACCCCTAAACCACCATAACCCACCACCGCAAACTAACCCTACACTTCTTAACCCCTAAACCGCCAGTAGCTCACCGCAATAAACTTCCTAACCTAATAAACTCTAAACCGCCAATAGCCCACTGCAATACACTTCCTAACCTATTAACTCCTATACCGCCATTAACCCACCACAAACACCCCCTACACTACTTAACCCCTATACCGTCAATAGCCCCTAACCAATTAACCACTATACTGCCACAACCCCCCAATGCTAACTACCTAACATCTAAGCCCCACCTCTAAGCTAAAATCCACTCAAATTACAAAACACTTTTTGTGTTGTTATCCCTTTATTTGTGCCTTTGTATGAACTCTGTAGCAACAAGAAATTGATTTTACCCTATTATGGGCTAGATTACGAGTGGCGTGCTAACTGTTACACACGGCTCTTGCATGCTTCGCTCGAGCGCATTTGAATTTAACATGTGTCAGGATAGAGTGAATTCAAAGCTCTGGTTAACTGTTATGCTCAACCAAAAAGTTGCAAACATTCATAATAACACTATTTAATAAAAATTATTTTAAAAAAATTGTAATAAAAAGTTTTAAGGGCTCAAAGATATAAGGTCTCCGGTGTTATGAAAAAAAGACTGCAAAGGGCTTTACACTGTGTATATAATGTAAATAGGGGAATATGTTCAAAGTATTTTAAAATAGATATTCCTATGTATATCTATATCTATATATATATATATATATATATATATATATATAAATATATATATATATATATATATATATATGTATAGATATATATTTTACCAAAAAAAATCATATAAATATGGAAATATTTATTTATGAATAAATAGAACATATTCTTCTATGTGAAGAATATTTGAATGTGAAATATTCATATTTTATATTGTGTTAGCACACTTGGTTAAAGCGTGATCGGGTTTATGCACGAGTAATGGTGTTTTTTTCTTTTTTTTTTCTTCACTTTTCACGCACCATTGAAATCTATGACGGAATAAGTTAACACGGTCACGATATCCAAAGTTTGGATTTTTGCGCGCGTCTGGTTAGGGCTCGTTTGCAAACTTTTTACTTTTGTAATATGCTCACTACCCGATGAACGCAAAAATACTCCGTCTAGCGAAGTGAAAGCACAAGTGGGAGCACAAAGTACTGCTCACTATTAATCTAGCCCTATTTTAGAAAACTATTAGGAAGAGCATGCAATTCAAAGTAGCGAAATTTAAAGCTGAAAGTCAAAATTCACCACTTCAGAAGGTTATTTGTGTATTTCAACTTACACTCCTGTTTGAATATGTATTATTTCCATCTGTATTCCTCTTAAAAAGGCAGTTTAAATAAGGAGTAGCAGAGTCTTAATGACTTGAATGCCATTGATGCAAATAAATGATATTAGATATGCCAGAACCATGAAGCTGTCACTTAGTCAAACAGCAAGGGGTTGAATTAAAACCGTTGTTTCTGAAGGTGAACTTGACGAATCAATAGTCAGCTTGATTAAGAATGTGTAAATATGCATTCTTTGTATCTTTTAAGTTATAAAGTAACAGAGACTACATTTTGAAATGAGAACCAAATATAAATGAAGTTAAAGTGATAGTAAATCCTAACGTTTCTAAAACACTAGAATTTACCAGTGCAACAAATAAAGGGGACTTTCAATCACAAAGTATATAATTCTTCATGCTGAAAGTTCTTTTATTTGTCTGCATCGTTAGACGCGTTGAAAGCTTCAGGCCGCCCACGGCAGAACGCTATTTTGCACTGAGCTACTCTCAGCTGGCATTATGTTGTATGGCTAGCACGCTATTTGCTAAGAGTACCTCAGTGCAAAATAGTGTTCTGCTATGGGCAGCCTGAAGCACTCCATGGTGAACGCCACTAGAAGGAGGCCAAGAACCCACACAAGAGCTTAAATTCGCTCCCACTTCCCATCTATCCGCAGTTTTGTTCTTGACCTCCAAGAGAAGGTTGAGAATAGAGGTGTTAGGCTACTTATTTATGGATTAATGTTTGGGAGATCAAATCAAAGTGAGACCCTTTATCCCGGGGACATATCATTCACAAAGAAGACAGAAGAGATTTCCAGCAAGCTGAATGATACAGGGACATAGAAATACCCTATAAGTGGAGTGCTAATTTGCGGGCGGGCGATAAATAATCAGCCATTACAAGTGGCTGATTATTGCTACCGCGAGCTTGTAGTAGCAATTAACGCTTATAAAATTAACCAGAGATTTGTTCCTTTTGTTCCTCAGGAGATCAGTCCTCTTCTCAAAATCCTGAGCCTTCTAAGCGGGCCTGGAAGCCTGGTTGTTCATGGGCAAAGAGCAAGCAGTACAAGAAGTCCAATGCCAATAAAGGTGGAGCCCCCAGTTCTGGTAGGGGGCAGACTGAGTCTTTTTTAGAAGGCCTGGTTACCATCAGTCCAGGATCCCTGGGTTCAAAACATCATATCCCAGGGTTAAAAATATGATTTTGCTCCAGGCCTCCTCGAGGACGATTCCATCTGTCTCATGTACCCAAAAATCCTGCAAAGGCGACTGCCTTCATTCATTGTGTTTAGGATTTAGAGGATATGGTAGTAATTACCCCAGTACCTGTATCTGAACATGGTTAAGGGTTTTACTCCAATCTGTTCATTGTTCCAAAGAAGGAAGTGACTTTCAACCCCATCTCAGATTTGAAAACCCTAAACAAGTTTGTGAGGGTTCTCACTTTCAAGATGACAATAATATGCATAATTTTACTAAACCCAAATTTGTTCTTTCACGATTCAGATTTGCTCCTATTATCATTTTTTTGTTCTCTTGCTATCTTTATTTGAAAAAGCAGGAATCTAAGCTAAGGAGCTGGAACATTTTTGATTCAGCACCCTGGATAGTGCTTGCTGATTGGTGGCTACATTTAGCCAACAATCAACAAGCACAACCCAGGTGCTGAACCAAAAATGGGCTTACATTACATTACATTACATTGCTGAAACAAAAATGGGCTTACAGAAGCTTACATTCTTGTTTTTCAAAGAAAGATTGCAAGAGAACAAAGACAATAGGAGAAAATTAGAAAGTTGCTTAAAATTGCATGCTCTATCTGAATCATGAAAGAAAAAATGTCGCTATAGTTTCCTTTTATTAATCCAACAGGATCAACTCATGTCCACCATAGACCTCATGGATGCATAACTGCACATCCCTATCCACAAGGATCACTATCAGTTTGCATTCCTAGACAAACTCTACCATTTTTTCACTCCAATTTATTCTGGCTACGTGCATCTTCACAAAGGTGCATTGTTGGTGGTAATCAGAGCTCAGAAAATCTCAATTGCCGCTTATCTGAACGATATCTTAATGCAGGCTCCTTCCTTGCCTCTAGCTATTTCTCATACTCAAAGGCTACGATCTTTTCTCCAAGACCAAGGTTGGAGAATCAATGTTCCAGAGAGCTTTTTTTTTTTTTCCATTTTATAAATTTTATTTGATATTGCAAAAGCATACATCAGTTTCGTAATTATACATGACTAAGGTATTGTATCAATAAGTTTAACAACAACTAATACTTTTGAGAACAGTTTCACAATCAAATAATCAAATAATCAAATAATCAGATAATAGTGCCCTTATTTACAGGGTAACAATTAAATAATAAAGTAACTATGGAATTAAGTAATTAAGTGATTAAGTAATTAGGTAATGTACCAGTGTACCAGCCGCTATAAACGAATGGTTACCTTGATATCTAGCATTCCTCACTGAAGTTTAAGAAATCTAAGGAGTAGGAGAATCTAATGGACCCCTTGACCTAAATCAGGGCTACTAATAGTACCGTCTCAGCCTTGTCTGTCTTCTTACGTCACTTGAGGTACTGTTAGTCCAGCATTCAAGTATTCTTACCATATAAAGATAATGGAAGAATAATCGTCTTGTCGGTTAGTATGTCCGTAGTGGTATTTCTCTAATTGTAAGTTATGTGTTACTGTTTCTTTCCATTTTGTGACTGTTGGGAGGTCCCCTTTTTTCCAATTTAAAGGTATTAGTTTTTTTAGCTGAGTTAACCATTAATGTCAACAGTGCTAGTCTAAACTTACATTTAATTTTAGGGAAATGGCTAAAGAGGAAGGTCCAGATAGTATAGGATAAGGAGATTTTTAATATTTGTTCAATTTCTTTTCTTATTGATTCCCAATATTTCTT
The DNA here is from genome assembly GCF_027579735.1 of Bombina bombina. Lineage (NCBI taxonomy): Eukaryota > Metazoa > Chordata > Amphibia > Anura > Bombinatoridae > Bombina > Bombina bombina. The sequence continues at coordinate 897,653,116 of NC_069504.1, forward strand.
TGCTATTGGGCATTGCCACCATATGTGGAACTGAGTTCCTGCATCTTGGCAGCCTCTCCAGCATATTGCTGGAGTGTTAGGGAAGAGTTGGTGCAGACGCACAGGGGTATAATACCATCTGCACATTAATTTCAGATTCATTTCTAATGTAGTTATGGAAGAGGAAGACCTACTCATATGTGAGAATATGGCTAGCCATGTTTGTGTAGGTAGGGTATCTTCTGCCTCCTTTTCCCATCTTGTGACATAAGTAGGCATGGTGTTAGAGTAGGATGCAACTATCTGTTTATATACAAGAGAGAGGATGCCTCTACTAGGCAACGGTACTATACATAAGTTTTCAAAGGGAGTGGGAGTACGCATCAAATGTGTCTTAAAAGGATGTGTAGTTAGGAAGTGTATTAATTGTGAGTATGTTAATCAACTTTGAAATTTATCTCCGCAACTGGAAATAATATCCAGCTGTGTTTTAAGTTTCCCATCTTGAAAAAAGTTATTAGCCGGTAAGGCCTCCCCAATCCCTGTAGTGGGCAAGAGAGGTTCCCTATCATTGGGGTTAAGGGCGAATATGTTGTCGAGATATGAGTGTGTTTCTTTATAATCTTATCCCAAATTTTATAGGTTTCTCTTGTGATTGTAGGGGTTGTATGCAGTAGTGTTCTTTCATTAGGTGGAAGCCAACATTGTCTGCTTAAGGTAGTGTCATTAGTTAAGTGGTGCTCCAGCTGAACCCATTCTTTGCCGGCAGCATGCTTGCACCAATCCACCACTCTAGTTAGGAAGATCGCCAGTCTATAGTGTTGTATATTTGGGGCTCCTAGTCCTCCTAGTTCTTTAGGGCGATACAGTGTGGCTGTGGCAATACGCTAGCATTTGTGTGACCATATAAAAGAGTTTAACATTTTCTGAAGGTGAAATATCATTCGGTCAGGAAGAGGTACTGGCAAGGTCTGTAGGAGGTATAATATTTTAGGTAAAATAATAATTTTAATTACATTAAGTTTGCCAAGCCAGGATAGAAATTTGTCATTCCAATTTCTAAGTAATGAATTAATATGTATTGAAAGGGTATTATAATTCAGTGTTAATGTTTCTTGTGTGGTTATGACATGTAGACTCCTAAATATTTGATTGCCTTCTCTTGAATTCTAAAGTTAAACCGTTGGTGTATATTTTTCATGGTTATGGGTGTTAGGTGAACACTCAATAATTCTGATTTTGTGACATTTATTCTTAGGTTTGAATAATGTCCGTATGTTTGCAATAGCTGCATCAAAGTGGGGACAGACAAGTCAGGATTTGTAAGGGTAACAACTATGTCATCCGCGCAAAGTGTTATTTTATATTCAGTTGTTCCTATTTTGTGGCCCGTAATATCTGTAGTATTTCTAACATGCAAGGCTAAAATCTCCATTGAGAGCACAAAAAGTAGCGGTGAAAGTGGGCAGCCCTGCCTGGTCCCATTCGAGATTTGGAATGTTTCCGAAATGTAGTCATTTGGTTTAATTCTAGCTTGCGGTTGATTATAGAGTGCAAAGATCTTCCCTATCAGGTCATGATCAAAACCAAATCTATATAAGGTTTGCTTCAAAAAGGGCCAATCTAGCCTATCAAAGGCCTTCTCCGCATCCATTGATATGAATGCAGAGGGGACCCGCTGTCGACATGCGTATTCCATAAGGGTTAATATTTTGGAGGTATTGTCTCTTGTTTCACGTGTGGGTATGAAACCAGCTTGATTTATGTGAACTATAGAAGGGAGGAGTGTATTGATTCGGGTCGCAATAATTTTGGCATACAGCTTGATATCTACATTGAGTAGAGAGATCGGCCTAAAATTTGCCGGCGTTTTTGGTGGTTTACCCGGTTTGGGAATTATAGAAATCTGAGCTTCTAACATTGAAGGTGGGAATGGGTTACTTTCAGAAACTTCATTAAAAAGAGAAGTGAGGCGTGGGGTCAGGATCGTAGAGAAAGTTTTATAATATTTAGCTGATAGACCATCCGGGCCAGGGCTTTTCCCATTGGGTAAAGAGGTAATTGCTGACTTTAGCTCTTGTATTGAAATTGGTTGTTTTAAGTCTTTTAATTGGTCTTGTGTGATTTTAGGGACTTGGCACGCCTTAATGTAGGAAGTGAGGTTCGAGAGGTGTTCCTCAGAGGGGTTTTTTTCAGCTATGTTATAGAGATTAGTATAATATTCATGAAATGTACACATGATTTCTTTTGTTGTAACTACTGTTGTCTTGTGATGCGGGTGTTGGATTTCGTAAACGAATGACTTGAATCGTTTCTTTTTAATGCTCGAGCCAGAAGTTTACCCGCTCTATTGTTTTCACAATAAAATAAGCTGTTTGTTTTTTTGCGAAGTGTTTGGTACTCTATATCTAAAAATGTATCTAGGGCTATACGCGCTGATTTATATTCTTGTGCTACTATGGAATCAGCCGGGTTCATTTTTAATGCATAATCCAATCGTGAGAAAGTTTCAGATAGATCTTTATATTGTTGCCAGGTGTACCGTCGTGCTTGGGCTTTCATTTTTTTTTTTTTTTTATTTATTTTTTTTCTCCAACGAGCTTTATTGGTAAAAATAATAAGTTTACAATTGCCATGGAAATAATCCGGCGTGGTATAACACAGACAATAAGACAATGAAAATAATATATACGAAGGGCAAGACCAGTAATGGCAAATATATGTAAGTCCAAGGATCCAAGCATTTGTTGAGTCCCGCATAAAGTTCTGGCCAAGGACGTAGTAGCTCGAGGATTTTTTCTTTTTTTATAAGATAACACATGTGGATGAAACTTCCACGTAAACATTTAAACAAAACAAAGCAATGCGACAGAGATCCATTTAAAAGATAGAAGAGTCTAGCTGATGTTGGTATACGTAAGGAATAAGTTGCAGTCTTCAAGGAGTTAGTTAAGTGATAGGAAGTCAGGGCTAAAGAACCAGTTCGGAGGGTGTATGGTTCAGGGGCGAATTTCTGGATGATACAGGTGCGTCCTAGTTATGAGATGTGTTACGGGGGTTGATGTGACTGTACAAGGCGTCAGAATGTCTAAGAGGTATTAAGTAATTATGGTGGAGGACTAGAAAGTGTGTGAGTGTATGTTTCCCAATAAAAGGACATAGCACAGTAGAAATCCATCCTTTTTGTTTTCTGGTAGTGAAACCTTTCTAAGGAAAGGAGAAGAGTGACGTTTTGTACCCAGTCTTTTTGAGTAGGAATGTATCGCTGTTTCCACAATCTAGGGATCAGTTGCTTAGCCCCACTAAGCATAATGTACAGTAATACCTGTCTATATTTGCATTTGATCTTGGGGGGTTTGTTAAATAAAAGCGTCAAAGGGGTAAAGGGGATAGATGTATTGAGAACTTTTTGGATTTCTCTGTGGATGTCCTTCCAGAAGGGTTGAAGTGTGGGACAGTCCCACCAGATGTGGAGGAGCGTACCAATTTGTTTGCAATCTCTCCAACATAGTGGATCTGTGTGAGGGTAAATCTTGGCAAGTCTGCTGGGGTAAAGATACCATCTCTCTAAGAGTTTTATGTTCGTTTCAGTGATTCCCATTGAGGAGGGGGCCTTCCCCATTTGATGAAATATAATGTCCCACGTCTCCGGAGGGATCTCATGGCCCAGCTCGGCTTCCCATGCTCTGGTATAAGATGGAAGGTTTTTGGAGTATAGAGTGATCAGGATTCTATATATCTTAGAGAGAGCGCCTTGCGCTAATAGTGTGGAGTGGCATAATGTTTCAAATGGGTTTAGATTTCTTACCAGGTTATGTTTGTCTTTGTGGTGGGAGAGGAAGTGTGTTAATTGTAAGTATTCGAACCATCTATCAAAAAAGCTAATGTTCCTATCCGCAAGAGCGGTTTTCTGGATGATGGTACCTCTTTCTAAAACAAGATGGCAGGGTAGACCCGCTGATAGAGTATACCGGTCCTGGGACTGTTTATGGAGTAGTGGGGGGAAGTCTTTGTTGTGTAGTAGGGGGGTGAGTGGTGAGGGTATGGTCGATACGCCTTTTTGTGAACCTATGAGGTGATCCCATGTGGAGAGTGTATCAGTCACTAACGAGGGTGTAAGAGATGATAGAGTCCTATGTTGCCTGTATGTCCAGCATACTGACCCAAGACTTTGTGAGGTGGATAGGTCATGCTCGAGCTTGACCCACTCTTTATCAGTACTGTTTTTGCACCAGTCAACTATTCTGGTCAGTTGTGCTGCCTGTGAGTAAAATAAAAGATTGGGGACTCCCAGTCCCCCCTCATCCCTCCTCCTATAGAGGGTAGTTTTAGAGATTCGAGGGCGTTTATGTGCCCAGATGAAACCATTAACAAAAGATTGTACACTACGGATATAATGTAGGGGGGGTTGTATAGGAAGGGTTTGAAACATGTATAAGAAGCGAGGCAGGATACTCATTTTAAATGCTTGGACTCTACCAAGCCAGGAGAGAAATTTGTTACGCCAGGCTCTCATATCTGTTCTAATGGAGTCAAAAAGGTGTTGGTGGTTTTGTTGGTGTAGAGCTGCTTTTGAGGTCGTTAGTTTTATCCCTAGGTAATTTATGGAGGAAGGTTGGAATCGGAATTGATAGTGATTGGTGATCTGCTGAGCTGTCTGATCGGAAATGCCAATACCTAGAAACTCTGATTTCTGCTTGTTTATTTTGAAATTGGAGAGAGTACTATAGATACCTAAAGTCGGGAAGAGTGCTTCCAAAGATTGGGAGGGGGAAGTCAGAGAGAATAAAATATCGTCCGCGTAGAGTGTTGATTTGTAGTGGGTATCTGCTATATTAATACCGTGGATTTTTCCATCATTCCTAATCCTGGAGGCAAGAACCTCCATGGCCAGAATAAACAGTATGGGGGAGAGAGGGCAACCCTGCCTCGTTCCATTTGTTATTGGGAATGCATTTGACAGGGAGTCGTTTAGCTTAATACGGGCTTTCGGTGTATGATATAGGGCAAATATTTTCTCAATGAGTTTGTTGCTCAGGCCAAAACGGGTGAGCGTTGATCTAAGGAACAACCAATCCAGCCTATCGAAGGCCTTTTCGGCATCGATGGCAAGGAAGATAGAAGGGATGTTTTGTGACTGAGTGTATTCGATTAAATTAAGGATTTTAATGGTATTGTCTCGCGCCTCTCTTTTGGGGACAAAGCCTACTTGATTAGTGTGGATTAGTTGGGGGAGGAACTTATTAATTCTATTAGCTATGAGTTTAGCATAAAGCTTAACATCTACGTTTAACAATGAAATGGGACGAAAATTAGATGGGCTATCTGCGGGCTTTCCGGTCTTAGGGATCACTGAGATGTGTGCTTCCAGCATAGGAGGAAGAAAAGGATGATCCTGGTCAACTAAGTTAAATAAGGTGCATAGGTGAGGAAGCAAGGTGGGTGCGAATTTTTTGTAGTAAGCGACCGAGAAACCGTCAGGGCCAGGGCTTTTGCCCGATGGAAGGTCTTTAAGGGTGGTCATGAGCTCTATCATAGAGAAAGGTTCGTCCAATTCTGTCGCCTGTGTATCAGAAAGTTGCGGTAAGGGGGTGGTTTGGAGATAATTGTTTATGACTTTACCGGGGTCAGGGGGGCGGTCAGGATTAGAGAGGTTGTAAAGATTAGAATAATACGCTTCAAATTGGGAAAGTATTTCGGAGGTGGTATTGACAGTTTGGTTCGTTGGGGTCTTAATTTCATGAACAAAGTTTTTAAGTTTTTTCAATTTTAAAGAGCGTGCTAAGAGTTTTCCCGCTCTATTGCTTTCGAAATAAAATTTTTGTTTGGTCAGTAAGGCCAGTGCATTAGCTTCACTAAGTTGTAAGTCATGTACAGTTTTCCTGGCTTTCATTAAGTCAGCTAATAGCTGAGGGGAGGAAGGATTTCGCTTATGATCATATTCAAGTTTGGCTAGTAGGTCAGTGGAAGTTTTGTATACCTGCCGTGCTTTCTTTCTAGCTTGTGCTTGTTGTTTGATTAATTCCCCCCTGATAAAGCATTTATGAGCCTCCCAGACAACAAAAGGATCTGTTTCCGGTAAGGAATTAAATCTGAAATACTCTTGTAGTAGCTTTTCTAAGTTGGGAACTAAAGTTGGGGAATTTAATAGTTTCTCGTCCAATTTCCACTGAAAGTTGCCACTAGGTGCTGATGGCCATTTAAGTGTTGTTAGTACAGCCGAGTGGTCTGACCAAACGGTATGTGAAAGCTTGGAAGATAGAACATTGGAAAGGCCTCTTTGATTAGTAAAAAGGTAATCAATTCTACTGTACGAACTGTGAGGGGCAGAGAAAAAGGTATAGTCTTTCTTCTCAGGGTGGACGAATCTCCAGATGTCGAATAGAGTCTGGTCTAGCATAAGCTTCCAGAGTTGCTTGAGTGTGTGTTTAGGAGTTGTGGGACGAGGGTTCGAAGAATCTAAGTGTGGTTGAATGGGGAGATTAAAGTCCCCACCTAGATATAGTGCACCTATAGTGTGGTCTAGGATCTTAGCAAAACTTTTCCTAAAGAAGGGGAGCTGTCTTGTGTTGGGAGCATAAAGATTGACCAGAGTCACCGGGGAGCCGAACAGGGTGCCAGTTACACATAAAAACCTGCCTTCAGTGTCAGTGTAAGTGTGGATGTGAGTGAAAGGGATCTGCCTACTGATTAGGATGCTTACTCCATGTCTTTTGTGATCAAAAGAGCTGTGAAAGCTTTGAGTATAGAAACCTCCAAAATAGTTAGGTTCCTTGTGTTTTAGAAAGTGAGTCTCTTGAAGGAAGAGAATATCCCCCCCTTTCCTATGTAGGTCTCTCAAGGCTAGTGAACGTTTTTGTGCAGAATTCAAGCCTTTAGCATTCTGGCTCAGTAGTGTGAGAGTTTTAGTGTGGCCTTCCATGGTGTTGGTGTGTCTGGTGATTGTAGTTGGGTGACTGTAATAGATAATAGGCATGCAAGTGTGGTTGTAGAGTAACAGGAGGAAGTTGTGTTGAGTATGCCCCTGGGACTGTATCTCTGTCGCATAGCAAGAAAAACATGAATAAGAACATAAAACAAAACATACATTTTCTCATAAGAAATCTAGATACTAAAGTAAGCATTAAACTTTTAGTGTTAAGCAGGAGGGATTGTAACCCGTTCCATAGCAAGTGGTATACATTTAAAGGTAGCTAATGCTCAATTACATTGATAAAATATTTCCAGCAATACAATATAATAATTCCTAAATTCCAAAATTTACTTATTTCTAGACCAGGAGTCTGCAAACAGTGAAAGATTTATGACTAATGAGGTTATACATTACCCAGCGACCAAGCTGTAGCACCGGGTAAAGACTCTAGTAGAATGTTCAGTTCGTAGGGATAGTTAAGATACAAAATAATTGGTTAGGTTGGGACTTTAGAGAACGAGCCGGGGGACTTGGCCTGCGGCTTAGACTGAGGTTTGGGGGGGATGTGCTGCCAGTCTCTCCGGGCAGGACCTGTAGATTTCTTTCTAGGGGGTTCGTGAGAGTCCTCTGGAGAGAGTTCTTCTGGCGGGTCCAATTCAAGGGCCTGGCAAAAGGCGTTGACATCCTCTAGGGTTCTGCAAATTAGCTTTCTATTTCCATGAAGGACATAGAGATGAAAGGGGAATCCCCATCTGTAAAGGATTTTCTTCTGTCTGAGCATAGATGTCACAGGAGCCAGGTCTCTTCTCCTTTGCAATGTACGTTGGGAGAGGTCCTGAAAAAATTGGAGAACAACCCCCCTGAATTTAACAGGCTGATGCCTACGTGAGAGGTTTATGAGCTCTTCCTTTTCGTTGAATTCTTTAAATTTCATGATGATGTCCCTTGGGGGGGCAGTGTCTGGGGGTTTCGGTCTAAGGGCTCTGTGGGCTCGAACCCAAGGAATATCCGTGGAGGGGGTGGTGTTCCTTAGATGTGCAAATAAAGCTGGAAGATATATTGGAAAGTCTTTAGGTAGTACCGATTCAGGAACACCTCTGATTCTGAGATTTTTCCGGCGGCTCCTATTCTCCAGATCCTCAATTTTGTCAAAGAGATCTGCTATAAGAGCTGTGTGATGGTTTGTTGAATCTTGAGTTGTATTGATTTCCACTTGAAGGTGGTCCGTGAATTCTTCCAAGGCCTCCACTCTATTGCCCACTGAGTGAAGGTCTTGCTTTATTTCTGCTATCTCTTCCCTGATACACGAGCGTATGATGTCTGCTATATCCTGTTTGGATGCAAGGGTAGAGAGAATGTTGTTGGGGACGGGGGTGCTCTCTTCTGTGTCATCTTCTTGTACTTGTAATGACTGTAATTTCTTTTTTGGTGACTTAGCGGGTTCAGCACTATCACCCACTTTTGGGGCAGGGGGCGAGAAAAACTGAGCAACCATACTGTCTCTGTGGTTGTGCATCTTAGGGGGCTTATTTAGTTTCGAGGTGCGTTTTGCATTCATTGCGCTGTGGGGGGTTGTAAAAGTGCGTTACAGATACTTTTTCCTCTGCAGATATGGTGAAGAGAGAGAAAAGAAAAGTCCTGAGCCTTAACTGCTGTTTGTATAGCAATGTCCGGTAAAGTGGAATAAAATAGGGGGCCAGGTGCAGAGCCCAGGGACCTCAGGGGTCTGTGTAATGTCAGTTGGTACACTGCCGCGTGGTGATTTAACCACGTGAATAACTGTGCAGGCAAAAATCTATAGGCCCCAAACAGCAGGCCTCTGGGTATGCGGCTGATCCCCACTAAGGGTGTACTCGTCTGTACTTGTTGCCCCTGTCTCAGGTTGGAGCCCGGATGGTGTAAGACACCGGTCTATTCCCTCTCCTTACCCGTAAAAGAAGAGATCTCTGGCTTCCTATAGTGCAGCTGCGGTCACAATGCTGCGTGTGCGGATCTCTCCCGGTAATGGCGGTGGGGTCTGAGGGTAAGTGAGAGTCACTATAGTTACCGCTAGCGGCGATCCGGGTCAGCGGTCAGGGTGAGGAAGGATTCTTCGAGGTGATCAAAGCATGTAGTGAAGTCCCGGGTTCAGGGTTGGCTCCGGATCGGGCCAAAATTAGTGTGATGACCGGGGAAAATGCGATGAGGCTCTAAGACAAGAGCAATTTCACAAGGCCTGTTAAAAAAGCTTTCTCGTGACTCCCGGTCTATAAAGCTTTCATGAGAGCAAGTTTTTCAGTGGAATCTAGGGCATTGCATGTAATTTTTGAGCAGATATATGGAACTGGGTCCCGGAGCTCAGAGATTACACAGCTTCCATTGCTGTTGCTGGCTCCGCCCTCTGGGCTTTCATTTTTATTAGTTCTCCTCGGATTACGCACTTATGTGCTTCCCAAATCTTATAATTATCTGCTATAGAGTTGACATTGAATGTGAAGTATTCAGATATGAGTGTTGAGAGGTTATTTACATGCTTTGGATCATTCAAAAGAGTTTAATCTAATTTCCAGGTATATGGCTCTGTCGGTATTTCAGGCCATGAGAATTTTAATTTTACTGCTGAATGGTCAGACCATGATGTGGGTGAAATTTCACACTGGTGTATATAAGGGAGACCTTTCTGATTAGTGAATATGTAATCTACCCTGCTGTAGGTTTTGTTGGGGTGCGAGAAAAAAGTATAGTCTCTTTTATCAATATGTATTAGACGCCATATGTCATAAAAATTGAAAAATTTAATTTTTCCATAAATATGTGGAAGTCTTTTTTGACACTGAAATTTTGGGGTTAGAGCTATCTTTTGCGGGTTGTAGCGGGAAATTGAAATCGCCAGCAAAATATATAGGGCCTATAGCTAAGTCAAGTATTCTTTTGAACACGTTTCGAAAAAAAGGGATCTGGTTAGTGTTTGGAGCATATGCGTTCACTAAGGTTATGGGGCGACCATACAAAAGCCCTGTTAGTCCCAGAAATCTGCCTTCTCTATCTCTTTCTGCGCGAGTCAATAAAAAAGGGAGGTCTTTTTTAATTAATATGCTAACCCCAGCTTTCTTGTTAGGGCCTGAGCTATGAAAGTGTAAAGTATATGTTTTCCCATAGTATTTAAGTTCCTTTTTATATTGAAAATGCGTCTCTTGCAGAAACACAATATCTGCCTGTCTCTTTACAAGATCTAACATTGCTTTAGAGCGTTTGGATGGTGAATTTAAGCCCTTAGCATTTTGTGTCAACAGGGTCAAATGGTGCATGGGGCTACGTTTAGGTTGCGTCATTTCTACCTACTTGTGTGCAGGAGTTGTCAGGAATAGAAACATAGAAGCATAGATATTGACGGCAGATAAGAGCCATAGGCCTGTCTGCCCGACCTTACCTAACAGTATAAACTTATCTAGTTCGTAGGATAGCCTTGTTGTCCCATGCATTTTTAAAGTCCCCCACAGTGTTTGTTGCTACTACCTCTTGAGGAAGTTTATTACATAAATCAATCACTCTTTCTGTAAAGAAGTGCTTCCTCAAATTACTCCTGAATCTACTACCCTTTAGCTTGAGCTCATGACCCCTTGTTCTTGAATTTTCCATTTTATGTAAAATACCCACAGCCTCAGTTTTACTAAACCCTTTAATGTACTTGAAAGTTGCTATCATATCACCTCTTTCCCTTCTCTCCTCTAAGCTATACATATTTAGGTCATTGAGCCTATCCTGGTAAGTTTTATTTTTTAGACCATGTACCATTTTGGTAGCCCTCCTTTGCACAGATTCAAGTTTGTTAATATCCTTCTGAAGATATGGCCTCCAGAACTGCACACAATACTCAAGATGAGGCCTAACTAATGATCTATAATGTGGCATAAGAACCTTACTATTTCTGCTGCAAATACCTCTACAAATGCATCCAAGCATTCTGCTAGCCTTACTCGCTGCATTACTACATTGTTTACTAAGTTTTAAATAATCCGAAATAATAATTCCCAAGTCCTGTTCCTCATCTGTAACAGTCAGTAAAGTGTCAATGAGTCTGTAATTAACATTTGGATTTTTCTTCCCTAAATGCATTATTTTACACTTTGCTGTGTTAAACTTTAGATCCCAGTCGTTTGTCCAATCCTCCAATGGTTGTATATCACTTCTCATTTTGTCTACCCCCCCTGGAACATCGACTCTGAATGCAGCATGGTACCTGGTACAAAGTCTCGAAATTGTCATTTTGCAGAATCCATTTCCTAAAACATAAAATATCAACAAAGCAAACAATGCAAACAGTGAATACTAACAAATAACAACTAATAAGATATTGTAAAAAGTCTATATTTGAATTAAGATACAAGTCTCTCGTCCTAATATAGGGCATACTGAGAGTATTTATTGGGGATGCAAACTGCAAGCCCTGCAAGTATTTCTTTTAGAAGGTCATCTATTCTGGTAAGTAGACTTAGTGAGTAAAACAGTCTAATGAGACTATAAATAACATTTGGAATTGGTATACTGAAGGTAATTAAGAAAATTCTTATAAACCGCATGTAACATATATAGAGAGGGACATCTTATATCATAGCCAGGAGTCCAATTTAGTTGAAGTGAGTTTCTAAATTCAAGATACGTTAGTAAATTAGACTGGCTAAAAATATTTAATGAAAACCATTAACCATATATAACAGATATAAATAAACAACTTTCATTAAAGTCGTGGGTCCAATACATGAAGTGAAGTCCCATAACTTAGGGTATATTGGCAGAATTAGCCTGATTAGGGGCATTTGGTCTTGATGGCGAAGTGACAACAGCTTTTCCATTTTTGGCAGAGACAATGTGCCAATTCGATGTCCTTCCGCTTGGTCTTTTGATGGAGGGCTGTGTAGAGCCATTCATTGTTGTTGATTCTATAGGATCAAGTCCCAAGGATGAACAAAAATCAGGAATGTCTTCCGGGGTTCTGCAGATCAATCTGGCATTATTCTTGAGGACCCAAATTTGTGCTGGAAAACCCCATCTGTAGGGGATCTTTTTGTTCCTAAGTGCTGTTGTCAATGGCGAAAATTCCTTTCGCCTCTGGAGGGTTTCATATGATAGGTCTTGATAAAACTGGAGTACATTTCCTCTAAATCTTATCGACTGGTTCTTGCGTGACTGGTTCAATATCATTTCTTTTTCCAGAAAGTTTTTGAATCTGATGACAATGTCTCTGGGTGGAGCTGTGTCAGGGGGCCTCGGGCGAAGTGCTCTGTGTGCCCTCACCCATTGTATGTCTGTTGTATGTGATGTTTCTTTTACATGCTGGAACAAGGCTTGTAAATAAACTGGTAAATCACGTGGCAGGACATCTTCAGGTACCCCCCTGATTCTCAAATTCTTCCGCCTACTGTGGTTTTCTAAATCCTCCAGCTTTTCCTGGAGGCCGTGGATAATTTCTTGTTGTGTTGAGACTTGTTCAGTCAGGGTGTTAACCTCTTCTTTAAGCTGATCATGGTTGCTTTCTAGCGATTCCACCTGGAACCCTAATGTGTGAATGTCTTGCGACATTGTTGCCAGTTCTTCCCTTATGCAGGTGCGGACTATGTCCGCTATGTCTTGCTTAGATGGTAAATTGCTAAGTAAGGATGCAGGGAGCTGCGACTCTGGGGTTGGTGGTGTCATATTGAGCTGAGAGTTTGGGTTTGGAGACTGTTCTCCTTGGCCAGCTTCAGTGCGAGGGGTCTCCACAGAATCAGCAGTATGTAGAAATGAGGTCATAGTGAGTGTTTTAATAGGATTTTGCTTGACTGATTTATCTGCTCTGACAGTGTGTCTGGCCGCCAATTTGAGTATGGGTATAATTTAAAATGTAAAACAATAGTTGAAAGACCCAACTTCACTTGTATAGTGGGAATACGTTTTGTTTGCTTTAAGATTGTCGCAAGTGCTTGAGAGATTATACAGTCCAATTGCTTATACAATCATCACCAGTCTATTGACCTTTTTCTGGCATGTGAAGCTACGCAGGTTGTGCTTCCTGCTTATCAATTAGTAGCAATAGAGTCAGTTGCGTGGTATTATCGCTTTAGTGCAATCAAATTTGTCCCCAATTATGATCAATTACTCTGGTATTGACTCCTCTTAATAAATTATCTACTTGGTCTTTCAAGCACACCAGAGGGGTATCCTATATATAGTAGCGGTTCACTCGTCTATTAATGTGATCTCACCTTGTTCCGTTATTGTTGTCAAACGCCCGGTATCTGATGAAGCCAGAAAAGGCTTATCTGCTGTGCGGTTTACTTTATGCAAAGCTTGGCTTCTTTATGTTATCCAATGCACCGCTGTCGCAGACTCAGGCTACTGAATGGCAATGGCGTTTCTGTTCCACTTCCGGTGGAGGCTGTGGCGCAGTTGCTTAGGGAGCGCTATGTTAATATTGATAGGTGCCGATCAGCTGGCCTTATTGTAAAACAAAGGGTCTCATTCTTGTCAACAGGAGTTCAGATGTCCATATTTACCCTCCATTATCGATGTTTGAGAGATATCACCAGAATAATCTGCTATATGCTGGGCTTATTGCACGGAGCTCCGGTTTTACACTGCTCTCATGGCAGCTTCCGGCTCTGCTCCCGTTCCAAAGAGCTTTTTAACTCCAGCTACAAGAGTGTCCTTTCTGGAAGTTATCATAGATTCAGTCCAAATGCGTGTCTGTCCCTGCAATGTTCTTCATTTCCATTGAAAGCTCAATGCATGGCAGTGGTAGATCTTATGGTTGCAGCTTCGGACACAGTTCCCTTTGCCGGCCTTCATTTGTGACCCCTTCAACTATCTATGCTAACTCAGTGGTCAAATAATTATCTACAATTGGAACAGCAGATTGCTCTGGATTTTTTCATTAGACAATCTCTCTCTTGGTGGGTACAAGGTCCTTCTTTGACCCTTGGGGCCACCTTTCTTTGCCCATCATTGGCTATTGTGACGACAAACACCAGTCTTTCAGGCAGGAGCGCAGTATTGAATTCTCAAAGAGCGCAAGGAGATTGGGCCCCTCAGGAGGCGAGGTTACCAATCAACATTCTGGAACTCTGAGTGATTATTTGGGCTCTTCAGTCCTGGCCCCTCTTTTTTTTTTTAAATATTTATTTATTTTCCAAGATTGTATGCAATTCCATTGTCAATATAAACAAAACAAATTAGATAACAGAAAAGAAAAACAGACATTGTATAGGCTTTACGCCGATCATTAATAACAATATACAATATACAATCTAGGCAAAACAGCGTGGGGGTAAATTAATGTTACTTCATATTTTGTTTCCAAAATTTATATAATTATGGAGTTTAACAGAAGACATAGAAATTATGTTTCTGTTAGCATCTTGGTGTTTTTAGTACAATCGAATAAAACTCATAAAAAAGAAAAAAAAAGGGGGGGAGAGAGTAAAAAAAGTAAAAAAAAGGGGGGAGAAACCCATCTCCTTTCACACCCCATCCCTACCAGTATCAAGCATAGCTGAAGCCTTTTAATACCATAATGCTGGAAACACATTTCTTAAAATTAAACCTTCAAAAGAAGTAGACCTGTAAATTTGCTTGGTGGGCATGTATTGCGTTGACAGGAGATAAGACTGGATAGTTTTCATACATTTCTTAAAAAAGAGAGATATTTGTTTGTTGTGTAAAATGGATATATTATATTGTTCAAAAATAATTTGGGATTTTATTGCCATGATAAACAAACCAAAAGAGGGGGCTGTCCGATTCTTCCAATTTTTCAGCATCAAGTTACGGCCAATCATAATAGATGTATTAACTAAATTATAGTTCGGGATATCTGCAGTCTTGTAGAGAAAAAAAATATATTTTGGTTCTATGGTAAATCCATCATGGAAATTTTTATTGAGCCAATAATTAACTTTCTGCCAAAACTACATGATTTTCGGACACAACCAAAAACATTGCAGAACATCAGCTGCCGGGAAAATACATCTATGACAGCAGACTTGACTGGTGTGTAACCATTTAGCTAGTCTGTACGGCGTAATATATGCGTTATTGATTAGTTTTATATGTGATTCTTTCCAGGAGGAAGAGAGAGGCGCCTCACGGATCCATGAGAGAGGCGCCTCACGGATCCATTTAATACCGGCTTTAATCATTTCAATATCCTCAAAAAATATTATCCAATATAAAAAGATCTTATCCAGACATAATAGGCCTTGTTTTGCCAAAAGTATTTTATATAATAATGCAATTGAGTGATTCCCTTGGCTATAGAGATTTATATAATCACCAATTTTTCCAAAACGTTCCTCTATCTGACCTGATTGCATTTTCTTACTGATGAGATGACGCAATTGAAGATACACATAGAAGTTGTTATTAGGTAAATTATATTCTGTGGAAATACTATCAAAAGTTCTCATTCTATATGTCCCCTCCATGGCTTGTGTTATAGTAATCAAACCTTTCTGAGCCCACCTATTGAATATCTCTGACTCTATCCCAGGAAGAAACTCTGGATCACCCCTAATAGGCAGAAAAAAAAAAACACGAAAATTAATTTTCAGAGTCGCACAAAGTCTCTGCCAAGCTTGAACCACATTGTATATGCTAGATAGTATCTTAATATTCTCTGGGAGCTCTGTGTGTGGAGAATGCAATATGACCTTAAGAGAATAAGGAGAGATTAGCTTTCCTTCCATGCTAGTATTGACATAAGCCAATTTAACGCATATCTTGCAAGTATTGAGATATTGTATGATCTAACATCAGGAAAGGCGAGACCACCGAGATCTGTTAGCTGCATAAGTTTGGGTATAGACAGAACATGTCTTTTCCCTTTCCAGATAAATTTAGCGCATTCCCTGTTAAAATTCTGGACATCCTTGTTGAAAATAAACAAAGGTAGATTATTCATCATATACAATAGCTGTGGAAAAAGAATAGACTTGATAATCATTACTTTTGCCGATAATTAGATGGGGAAAAAACTCAATCTTTGGAGTTTAGTAATTGCATTAGAAAAAAAGGTATATAAGTGAGTTTGTACCACATATTAGGATCTTTGTGTAAGTTAATTCCTAAATATCTGAAATTTTCTACTTCTCTAAAATCATGCTGAGTATAGCTGTCCTTATTTTTATGGATCCAGACCACTTCAGTTTTATCAGCATTTATTTTATAACCGGAGAATGAACTAAAAAGGTCAAGGATCGTAAGGGCAATAGGGATTTTTTTTGTATTTTTAAAATATAATAATAAATATTCCACATATAATGATAGGACAAATGTCTGATTTCCCACACTTATTCCCTGTAATTCTTGTCTGAGGAGGATCGCTAGGGGTTCTATAGCAACATTGAAAAGGAGAGTGGAGAGAGGGCAGCCTTGTCTGGTTCCCTTATTTAGTCTAAAGAAAGGTGTACAACTACCATTAACTAGAATAGATGATATAGGATAATTATAAATAGCTTTGATAAATGCTACTAAATTTCCGGGGGAAAAAAATTGACTAGGGAGGAGTATAAGTGATCCCAAATTATTGAATCAAAGGCTTTCTCTGTGTCAATTAGAACCAAAGCAAAATATTGCTTAGATGTTATTTTATATTTATGTAATTTATTCCAAAAGTGTTCTAAGATTAAATATTTTCTACGTATATTTTTAGTTGTAGACCTCCCACTCATAAAACCAGATTGGTCCTGATGAATAATTTCATTTAACAATATTCTGAATCTGTTAGCTATAATAGAGGTAAGCAATTTATAATCTGTGTTTAATAGTGAGATAGGTCTATATGACCCAGGATCCGCGGGGGTTCTTATCTTTTTTTAAGATTAAGGGTATAGTTGACGCCGAGAAATATTTAGACATTACTTGTTTTTTTTACATAATAATCATTGAATAGAGGAATAGAGTAGTTAAAATATTAAATATCTCTGATTTAAGTATCCTATAAAACACTGCAGGGAATCTTCAGTCCTGGCCCTCTTAAAAGAAGAAAGGTTTATCTGTTTCCAGTCAGATAATATTACAGTGATGGCCTTCATATATCCTCAAAGGGGTACCCGCAGTCCACTGGCTATGCAGGAAGTGTTCCAGATTATGTTTTGGGCCGAGAGAAATTAATGCTCCCTGTCAGCAGTTCACATTCCAGGTGTGAACAACTGGGAAGCAGATTACTTTAGCCGTCAGTTGGTGCATCCAGGGGAATGATCTCTCTATCAGGATATTTTCGATAAATTAGAAATAAAATGTGGTCTACCGGACAAAAGTCTAATGGAGTTGCATTTAGATCTCAAACTTTCAATGTATTGTGCAAGATCAAGAGATTTAAAGGCTCAAATGATAGATGCCTTGGAGTGTCCATGTAATTTTCATCTAGCGTACCTCCAACCTGGCCAGGCAGAACATAGTATATGCATCTAGTGCAGATGTCCTCTTCTCCATGCCTAAGACAAGATCTACTGTCTCAAGGGCCTCTCTTCTATCAGGATCTCAAATCTCTAAGTCTAACGGCATGGAGGTTGAATGCTTCGTTTTTTGACATAGAGGGCAAGATAACAAGTCACGCGGTATGAGTTTTCCACGTGCAATATGGTCTTTTGACAATCATTTTCCATTGCGCAGCTATTACAAGTCTTGAAAAATCTCAATTGTGCACACTCAATCGTCTTTTACGCAACAATTCTTTCCGTGCTCGAAGAGCTGTAGTTAACAGTTTTCTGCAACGTAAAAGTTTCACGAAACCCTTCAAAAATACATTACAAAGTACAGTTACACTCATATTAACACTGTCTAATAAAAAAAAATTGCACACAAAAGTTATAAGGGCTCAAAGATAGGAGATCTCGGGTGTTAGAAAATAAAAGCTGACACAGGGATTTTACATTGACATACATACACATACATAGAGAAACATGGATTTATATGTATAGAGATATGTTTAACTATGGAGATAATGAAAATATTTTACAATCTTATGCACATTAAACAATATCTCAGAGGGATTTTCAGAGATATTCGCATATAGATCTAGAGATATCTAGACATATACATATCTCGCTATAAATAGATATATCAGTCCAAAAATTATGACATATTGAGAAATATTTATTTATAAATAAATAGAACATATTCCACTACAAAAACATTTTCGCAATATGAAATATTCACATTTTCATGATCACTTTTCGAGGAGAATATGTCATGGTTTTGCACAACAGATTAGGGTTTTAGTGGGTTTTTTTTTTCTATTTGTCTTCTCCATTGACTTCTATGGGGAATACATCAACGTTCAACCGATTTGGCTGTTTGGATTACACGGCTTAATGTACTCGCAAATTCGTGCTGTGTTTTCACAACTGATTTGCCGCGCAACTTATAATCTTGCCCAGAGGGTTTTCTGATGTAGTCAGATAACCTGTTACCCCAAAAATGTATCACAAAATTTGGAAGGCATACTTCTCTAGAGGATTTTCTTGGTATTCCTTTAGGATTCCTAGAATTCTTCAGTTTTTACAAGGTGGCCTTGACAAGAGTTTGTCTGCTAGCTCCCTAAAAGGTAAAATGTCTGCTTTATCTGTTCTCGTTCATAGAAAGTTAGCTAAACTTCCTGACCTTCAGACTTTTGTCCAGGCCATCTTGTAAGAATTAGGCCAGTTATAAGACCTATTTCTCCACCCTGGAATTTGAATTTAGTTATTTCTGTTCTGCAAGGTCCTTCTTTTAAACCGATGGATTCTATTGATATCAAACTCTTATCCTGGAAAGTGGTTTTCTTGTTAGCAATTTCTTCAGCTAGGAGAGCTTCTTAGTTATCAGCTTTTTCCTATGATTCTCAATTTTTAGTTTTTCACAAAGATAAAGCTGTGCATCATACTATATATGATTTTCTTCCTAAGGTAATTTATTCTGAAAATATCAATCAGGAGATTGTTATTCCTTTCACTGTGTCCAGATCCTGCTAATTCTAAGGAACATCTTTTACATGATCTAGTCAGAGCATTGAAGTTTTATCTTCAAGCTACTGAGGAGTTCAGACAATCTTCCAGCTTGTTTGTTCATTACTTTGAGAGTTGCATGGGGCAGAAGGCTACTACTATAGCTTTGGCTTCTTGTCTCAAAAAAAGGTTATTCACAAGGTTTACTTGGTAGTGGGAATGTCACCCCCACTAAACGTATCACAGCCCATTCTACTAGATCAGTTGCAACTTCCTGGGCTTTCAAAAATTATGCATTTTTGGAGCAGATTTACAAAGCTGCAACATGGTCTTCTCTGCATACTTTTCAAAATGTTACCGGTTTAATTTTTTTTCTTCTTTGCAAGCAGCTTTTGGCAGGAAAGTCCTTCAGGCCACAATGTCTGATAAATAGGAGCTGCCAAAAAAATGTCACATCCTTTTCATAACATAAACTTTCTGCTTTGGTATTAATCCCACATGTTACGGATCCTATGGACTATCATCATTCCAAAACAAAATAATTAATCAGGTAAGCATCAAGTTAGGTTTTTTCTTTCATGATTCAGATAGAGCATGCAATTTTAAAATAATTAAATAATTATTTTATTTTAAATTAAATGTCTCAAAATAGGCCTGAATTTCCAATTGGCGCATGGAGGGGAAAAGGTGACAGAATAAGGAAAAAAAATTATTATTTAAGCTATGCTGCTCCAATGAAAAAGTAAACTCACTCCTTAATGTACTCTCACAAGCAACATGATAAAAAACATGATTTACATGGAGCCATAATTGCACATGCAACAATAAAAACACTACAGTAAAAACTTTTTTCTCTACCTTTGAAGAATGTTGAATAACTCTGATATTTTTATCTTTGTGTATACAGTTTTTCATTATTAATTTTAATACTTAGTAACATACTTTAAAAAAAAAAACTAAAATGGGGTAATTTTACTTATACCACTCCAGGGAGTAGATTTATTAAGCAGCGAATGCTGCATTCTACGCCCATCGTTTCAGGCTTGCCTGAAACGGAAGTTTTAAGAAGCAGCGGTCGTAAGATAGGATCGGGATGATTGACACCCCCTGCTAGTGGCCGCGAATGAGCAGGGGGCGGCATTGAACAAGCATTTCACAAGAAATGCTTGTGCAATGTTAAATTTCATTGTATGCTGTCGGCATTTAGCGAGGTTGAGCGGACATGATTCGCTAAAGCTCGACCTTTATTAAATCTACCCCCAGGGGGTAGATTTATCAAGCAGCGGATGCTGCAGTCTACACCCAAAGTTTCAGGTCCGCCTTAACTCATCCGCCATCTCTGAGGTGGCGGACAGGAGTCATCCTGATCGGATCATGTCCGCTCCACATTTGATAAATCTACCTCCAGGGGTTTACTGGAATAAACTGGTGAATTTTATAAACATCTTAGAACTTGATTCACATTTTTACACAATGATTATTTTTTGGTTGACACAAGTAAAACCATAACTGAGATAATGTAATATACTTGTAATACTATTAAAGGGACAATCAACACTTCTGTGAACATTATTTCATATTGAAAATTAAAACCCGACGATCCGCCTGCACTATACCCCTTCTGCCTTGCCGCCTTGCTTCTGTACTAATCAGAGTCGCTAACTTCTCTAATACCGGGTAAATATGGCAGCCAAACTCCCCCCACCGTTACATAGCTGCCTTCTTCTTCAAATGATAAGCAAATCAGAATTCAATCCTCGGTCAGAAATTGCAAGCGCAATATTAGTACATTATGTGGCTATAAATATTTATAAACTTACACTGAAATACCATGAGCAAACTATAGTTATTATTATCATTCATTTATTATTATTATTATCATTCATTTGTATAGTGCTGCAAAATTCCGTAGGGCTGGGCAACATTCTAAACTCAGGAAAACATGAAGCAATAAAGAATATTATTTTTAAAAAGTTCCTAACTTCTATTATAAAATTTAGAGTGCACTTGTCTGGGGCACTACATGAATGGAAATAGTGCTGCCATCTAGTGCTCTTGCTAATGTATAACATTGTTATAAAGCTGCTGCCATCTAGTGCTCTTGCTAATGTATAACATTGTTATAAAGCTGCTGCCATCTAGTGCTCTTGCTAATGTATAACATTGTTATAAAGCTGCTGCCATCTAGTGCTCTTGCTAATGTATAACCATTGTTATAAAGCTGCTGCCATCTAGCTGCTCTTGCTAATGTATAACATTGTTATAAAGCTGCTGCCATCTAGTGCTCTTGCTAATGTATAACATTGTTATAAAGCTGCTGTCATCTAGTGCTCAAGCTAATGTATAACATTGTTATAAAGCTGCTGCCATCTAGTGCTCTTGCTAATGTATAACATTGTTATAAAGCTGCTGTCATCTAGTGCTCTTGCTAATGTATAACATTGTTATAAAGCTGCTGCCATCTAGTGCTCTTGCTAATGTATAACATTGTTGTAAAACTGCTGCCATATAGTACTGCAGATACGTGCACACTCCTTGACTTACCTTTCTGCTTTTCTACAAAGGATAACAAAAAACAAAGATTATTTTTTTATAATAGAAGTACATTGGAAAGTTTGAAATTGTATGCTCTATCCGAATCATGAAAGAAAAAAAAGTGTATTATGTCCCTTTAAGTGACTTTTAAGGCTAGATTTATCAAAGCTGAGGTGGACAGGGGTGTGTATATGCGCCCCTGTACGCCTTAGTTCGCCTGTGGCGGGGCGATATTACCCACAGGTAATCACCATTGCACACCAGCGCAATTTTGCGCTCACAGCCAATCACGCGCGGGCAGGAGCTGTCAATCTCCTCGGTCGGACTCGACCGCGGAGATTGAATTTCGTCACCTTAGAGGTGGCGAAGAGGTTAGGGAAGTGGCGGTCTGGTGACCGCTGCTTGTTAAATTACTGTGAGCAAGTTCTTGTGAGAACTTGCAGCCGTAGGGCTTTGATGAATCGAGCCCATATGTGAGTGAATAGAATTACTCTTTTTCCTTTCTATCAATGATGCAATGTTATTGCCAGATGTTCAACCTCCAAAATATCTGTCACATTTGACAAAATAATTTACACAAGTCAACAAACCTGCCTTGTATCATAAATATGCAATCCATCACAGGTGACTAGTTTATTTACCTCTCACTAAATCTAATAACATTCACACAACACAGCAGGAAGCGAGGAGTATCATTAATTTGACGTAAACTAATGTTAATTAAAATGTGTTTCTAGAAGATTGATAACATTTATACGTTTAATAAAATTCAAACAGATTGAGGCATTTCAAGCTGTATGTTATTCTTAAAGAGACATAAAACGCACTTTTTTTTCATGATTAGGAGCAAAGAATTTTTTAAAAGTTTGTAGTTTACTTCTATTTTAAATTTCCTTTGTTTCAATACTTATTTTTAATAGGCAGTAATTAGAGCATGTAAAACAATCTGCACACCAAATACACAAAGTTCTAATTTATTTGATAATGACATCAAATTTATACCTACCAGCTGTTCAAATGCCAACAGAGCTCTTATTTGCAACAGAACAAGTATAAAACATATTAAAACCCAAATACTTCAAAGAACTTAAAGGGACATTAAACCCAAACATTTTCTTTCATGAGTCAAATAGAGAATACAATTTTAAACAACATTCTCATTTACTTCTATTATCCAATTTGCTTCATTCTTTAGATATCCTTTGTTGAAGAAATATCAATGCACATGGGTGAGCCAATCACACTAGGCATCTATGTGCAGCCACCAATCAGCAGCTACTGAGCCTATATAGATAGGTTTTCAGCAAATGATATCAAGAGAATGAAGCAAATTTGATAGTAGAAATAAATTAGAAAGTTGTTTAAAACGGCATTTTCTTTAAAATATTCTATATACATATCATCCTTGAAAAGTTTACAAAGCAGCAGACATGCTATACTTATGTAAAGCAGATCTAATGAAACCTTTTTTTTTTTTTTTATCACTGAGGCATTTATTTAAATTAAATTTTCTTTAGTGGTAATAAAAAAAAATAAGCTCTTTTCTCTGCTAAAAATGTTTAGTTACCAAAAGAACATTTTGAAATAAACCTCAGTGAAACATTTAATGTCAACTTGAATATATTAGCTGATGTCTGTGTAAAAAGATAAGAAGCAAAGGGAGATCAAAAGAGGGGGTTTGAAAATGTGAAAAATTATGTAAAGTTGGAAATTATACTTTGGATTATATATTCATATTAATCCAGGAGTCAATCTTGTAGGCTTTGAAGCAGATATTAAGCTATGTTCAATAAAAGATGTCTCACAGAAAAAAAAAAACTCATTACAACATCTCAATTTGAAAATTGCTGAATTTTTAAAGAATTTTACCAGCCCCTTGGCGCAACTGGAGTTGCATATATATCGTAACAATTATGTGCATAGAACAATTACCACTGTGAAGGATACCTGCACTAAAACACGTTAAAATCCTTAAAAAACAAACTAGTTAAAATAGAAAAAAAAACTTCTCAATAAAACAGTCCACTCTAACATAAGCAAAAAATAAAACTTGAAAATTCAATGATTTAAGGGATAAAGTATTATCTAATAAAAATGGATAACATTAAAACTTTGTTAAATAAATATACATATCAACTAGAAATGTGCGATTCGTTTCGGATCGATTCGGAAATTCGGCCGAATTCGGTAAATTCGGGATTCAGATCGATTCAAATTTCCGAATTAAAATAGTGCCGAATCTACCGAATAAATCCGAATTAGTTCATATTTATTCGGTAGATTCGGATGGCCATGGATTACACTAGTATTGTACAGTATATTAGGTTATATCACTCTGCTATGGGTTACACCTAATATACAGTACATAATACTAGTCTAATACACAGCACATGCCACCTAACACTTACCAAAATTCCGAATTTCCGAACCGAACCGAATCAAACCGAATCCAGCCGAATTTATTGAAATCTGAATGAATCCGAAACAAATCCGAAACGAATTGATTCAAATCGATTCGAAATTCGAAAAAATCTGAATCGATCCGAACTGAATTTTTTCACGATGCACATGTCTAATATCAACACATACCACATGGTTATAAAAGTAAAATACATAAATCCAAGCCAATGTGGCTAAATAAAAATGTGTTAAGAGAAATTAGGAAAAAACATACGGCATTTAAATTATTCAAAGAAAATAGTACAAACTTACCATATCAAATATATAAGGAATGTAACAAAGCATGCAAAAAGCAATTACATTAGCCAACATTTGAAATAAGAGATTAATTGCAAAGGATTCTAAGTCAAACCCTAAAAGTTTTTTTAAGTACATAAATGGCAAAAAAAAATCTAAGAAGGACAATATAGGTACATTAAAATGTGTGAAGGGTAGCATGATAATAGTGACAGAGACAGGACTGAGGTACTAAACCAATTTTTTCCCAGTATACACAAGAGAGGAAAGTAATAGGAGAAACTTTGAAACAAATAGAACATACAAGCTCATACCATTAACTAGGTTATCCTATAGGATATCAGAAAAAATGGATAATATTATGGTAAATACAACTCCAGGCCCAAGGGTTTTATGGGAATTTAGTACTGTTATAGCCAAACCGCCACTCTTAAATTTTCAAGGCTCATTATACTCAGAGTCAGGACTGGCGTAAAACCAATATGGTGCCAATTTTTAAAAAGGGTAGCAGGGCTTATCTCCAGTAAGCTATAGACCAGTTAGTCTGACATCAATAGTGGGGATGATACTTGAAGGGATTATATTGATTAATATATTTATGTAAACAATATTATGGGGCTGATTTATGAAAGTGCGAGCGGACATGATACGATGTAGCATATGATGTCTGCCGCACATAGATAAATGCTGACAGCATACGCTGTCTGCATTTATCATTGCACAAGCAGTTCTTGTGAACTGCTTGTGCAATGCCGTCCCCTGCAGATTCACTGCTAATCGGCTCCTAGCAGGGGGTGTCCAATCAGTCGATGTATAGGATTGGGCGGATTGATGTCTGCAACCTCAGAGCAGGCGGAAAAGTTATGGAGCAGCTGCTTCATAACTGCTGTTTCCGGTGAGCCTGAAGGCTCGCGCAGAAAACAGGGGCATCAAGCTCCATTCGGGCTTGATATTTAGCCCCTATGAGTTCAAATCAGCATGGTTTTAATGCGAAATAGATCATGTTAAACTACTTTAATAAGATTATACAAGGAAGGAAGTAAAATATAGATAAAGGGGATCAGTTGATGTGATATACTTGGATTTTGCAAAGGTGTTTGATACAATGAGAGATTACTGTACAAAATTAAGGGACTGGGAATAGCTGAAAATGTTAGCTCATGGATAAATAACTGGATAAAAGACAGGTAGCATTGAGTAATAGTAAACAAATCATATTCAGATTGGAAAAAGGTAATTAATGGAGTATCCCAGGGATCATTAATGGGCCCTGTTCCTTTTAATATTTTTATTAATGACTTGGAACAAGAATTAAATAGCAACATCTCTATTTTTGCAGATGATACAAAGTTGTGTAAGGTCATAAACTCAGTGCAGGATGAACTTGCTTTACAAGGGGATCTACAAAAAATAAAAGAATGGGCAGGTAAATGGAAAGTAAGATTTAATACAGGAAAACGCAAGGTTCTACATTTTGGAAGTAAAAATAAGCAGGCAACATATTATTTAAATGGGACTAGACTTAGCAAAACAGAGGAGGAAGGGATTTGAAAGTAGTAATGAATAACAAGCTAAAGATGGGTGCACAATGCAGGGCAGCGGCTTCTAAGGCTAATGAGATACTAGCACGTATTAAAAGAGGCATTGATGCAAGAGAGGAAAGCATAGTTCTGTCACTATATAAATAAGACCTTAAGTATGGAGTGCAGTTCTGGGGACCAATCTCAAAAAAAAAAAATTGCAGACTTAGAAAAAGTTCAAAGAAAGGCCACAAAACTAATATGTGGAATAGAGAATTTAAGCTATGAGGTGAGGTTAACCATAATTGGTCTGTTTTCACTGGAAAAAAGGCAGTTGAGAGGTGACATGATTACTTTATATAAATATATTCAAGGCCCATATACAGAGATAGGAAAAGTTCTGTTTATTCCAAGAAAATTGTTTGTGACAAGAGGTCACAATTTAAGGCTAGAGGAAAGGAGATTCAATCTTCAGCAACGTGGAATTCATTACCTAAGGAGGCAGCAAATGCCAATACACTAGATACACTTACAAATGGTTTAGATACATTTCTGGCTAGAAACAGAATTCATGGATATGATTGCTTGTGTTAAATGGGTCACCTTTTTAATGGGATTAATTTAATCTCAACTGGAGTTTTTTTGTAAGTATATTGAGATTTGTATCGGTTTAATTCAATGGACTCCTGTCTTTTTTTCAACCTCATCAATGTTACTATGTAAAACATTTAAAGGGACATTACGTTGCTGGATACAACAACAGTAGCAGGGTTACTATTCACCATGCTATTGTTATTCCTCCTGTGCCTGCAGTTCTTTTAAACGCTATTCTCTTTAAAGGTACTGGTTAGTCATGTTCTGCATTTTCACACTGGGTGCCACCATCTTGGAATTTAAGTGTTTTTGTACCCTGTGACAGAAGGCAGATGCACATTCATAGACAGATGATATTGTTGTCTTCTTGTTTAGCCATATCCTGCACTTCAGTTCAGCATGCACAATATAGAGTGGGAGCTGTACATTTTTGCAGTGGCTGCACTTTATTATAGTATTCCTGAAGACTTTTTTATATTTCTTATGGAAATTTTAAACTGTAAAAAAAAACGTAAATTGTAACTCTTCTGATTTCTAATCCAGAGTGCAAGGTACAGAAGTTAAAAAGTCAACAACATCACTGATCTTTAAAAGTGCACTGCTTCTGCCACCGAATGCAACAATACACATGTACCAAGATGGCGGAGCCCAGTATAAAGATGCAGAGCTGTGGGGGCGGAGCTGGCCGCAGCTAAAATGGCTGCATAACCCCAGAGCTCTGGAACACCAGTTACCTAAAAGCCATGCCACTAAAGTTTTTGGACTAATGCAGACACCTTAAACTGTCACTGAACAGCTATAGAGGTCTACAAAAGCACTCAGAGGATCTATTGGCCCCAAACTAACTATTAATCCCACTGTTAGTCACCCATTAACAGTGGGTCCGCCCTCCAACTTGCCATCAACACTCGCGGCCCTTACTAAACCCTTTGCCCAGAAGACCACATTGCTACGTATCTCTGTGAACTCCTGACTACCGGATCCTCTACTAAACTTTGGCGGACAGGTGCATGGTGGGGCTGCCACACTCACCGGTTGGTCTCGATTGACACTGCGAGGGGCCTCTTGGGAGAAGGAACAGACTTTAAGCTGCTCGTCACTGCGGCTATCAGGTGAGCCACCTATGCTCTTTACAACACCCTGGCACCTCAATACAATTAGTGACCACACTGGGAGGACACATAATAATTCTATGACACATATTGTGAATGCTGTGGCCCCATATTATAAAGGGCTTTTTTTTTTTTAAATCAAGATAGGCCTGTGATTGCAGATTTTATGTCAAGACAGGTGGCTTCATATTTTGCATTATTCTTTACTGAATCCAAAACAGCAGCAAAGAAAAAACCATACAAAAGAAAAAAGAAACATGGCAACAGTATACAACCAATCAGGATACAGCATAGTAATAAACTGTCTAGAACAATCCAAGTCCTTCCTCTTTTCTTTGCTGCTTCCAAGACAGCAGGTCACGTATTTCTTTCTCTTATTATTATGTTAAATATCAATTTTTTATTAACTATAGTATTCATTTTATTTATAATCTTTAGCAAGCAAATATTAGTTGGGTTTGGTATTAGAGTGTACTACTAATCAATCAATATTAACCTAGTGGGTATAGGCAGCATTTTATTATATTCTTAAAAGTTTGTTTTACTTCCATTGATAGTATAGAACTTACTGTACTTTTATTGGCAAAATTTCTAACCGCTAGATTTAGAGTTCTGCGGCCAAAGGGGTGCGTTAGCTACGCGTGCTTTTTTTCTCCCGCAACTTTTAAATACCGCTGGTATTTAGAGTTCACAGAAGGGCTGCGTTAGGCTCCAAAAAGGGAGCGTATAGCATATTTTACCGCCACTGCAACTCTCAATACTAGCGGTGCTTACGGATGCGGCCAGCTTCAAAAACGTGCTCGTGCATGATTCCCCCATAGGAAACAATGGGGCCGTTTGAGCTGAAAAAAAACCTAACACCTGCAAAAAGCAGCGTTGAGCTCCTAACGCAGCCCCATTGTTTCCTATTGGGAAACACTTCCTACGTCTGCACCTAACACCCTAACATGTACCCTGAGTCTAAACACCCCTAACCTTACACTTATTAACCCCTAATCTGCCGCCCCCGCTATTGCTGACCCCTGCATAATTTTTTTAACCCCTAATCTGCCGCTCCGTACACCGCCGCCACCTACGTTATCCCTATGTACCCCTAATCTGCTGCCCCTAACACCGCCGACCCCTATATTATATTTATTAACCCCTAATCTGCCGCCCTCAACGTCGCCGCCACCTACCTACACTTATTAACCCCTAATTTGCAGAACGGACCTTACAGCTACTATAATAAAGTTATTAACCCCTAATCCGCCTCACTAACCCTATAATAAATAGTATTAACCCCTAATCTGCCCTCCCTAACATGACCGACACCTAACTTCAAGTATTAACCCCTAATCTGCCGACCGGACCTCACCGCTACTCTATTAAATGTATTAACCCCTAAAGCTAAGTCTAACCCTAACACTAACACCCCCCTAAGTTAAATATAATTTTTATCTAACAAAATAAATTAACTCTTATTAAATAAATTAATCCTAATTAAAGCTAAATACTTACCTGTAAAATAAACCCTAATATAGCTACAATATAAATAATAATTATATTGTAGCTATTTTAGGATTAATATTTATTTTACAGGTAACTTTGTATTTATTTTAACCAGGTACAATAGCTATTAAATAGTTAAGAACTATTTAATAGCTACCTAGTTAAAATAATTACAAAAGTACCTGTAAAATAAATCCTAACCTAAGTTACAATTAAACCTAACACTACACTATCAATAAATTAATTAAATAAAATACCTACAATTAAAGCTAACACTACACTATCAATACATTAATTAAATAAAATACCTACAAATAAATACAATTAAATAAACTAACTAAAGTACAAAAAATAAAAAAAGAACTAAGTTACAAAAAATAAATAAATAATTTACAAACATTAGAAAAAGATTACAACAATTTTAAGCTAATTACACCTACTCTAAGCCCCCTAATAAAATAACAAAGCCCCCCAAAATAAAAAAATGGCCTACCCTATTCTAAAATACAAATAGAAAAGCTCTTTTACCTTACCAGCCCTTAAAAGGGCCTTTTGCGGGGCATGCCCCAAAGAATTCAGCTCTTTTGCATACCCCCCCCCAACATTACAACCCACCACCCACATACCCCTAATTTAACCCAAACCCACCTTAAATAAACCTAACACTAAGCCCCTGAAGATCTCCCTACCTTATCTTCACCACGCCGGGTATCACCGATCCATCCCAAGGAGCCTCCGAAGTCTTCATCCAAGCCCAAGCGGGGGCTGAAGAAGTCCATCATAGGGCTGAAGAGGTCCATCATCGGGCTGAAGTCTTGATCCAAGCGGGCGCTGAAGAGGTCCATCATCGGGCTGAAGTCTTCTATCAAGCGGCATCTTCAATCTTCATCCATCCGGAGCGGAGCGGAGCCATCTTCTTCCAGCCGACGCGGATCCATCCTCTTCTACCGACGCCTACTCGCCAAATGACGGTTCCTTTAAATGACGTCATCCAAGATGGCGTCCCCCGAATTCCGATTGGCTGATAGGATTCTATCAGCCAATCGGAATTAAGGTAGGAAAATTCTGATTGGCTGATGGAATCAGCCAATCAGATTCAAGTTCAATCCGATTGGCTGATCCAATCAGCCAATCAGATTGAGCTCGCATTCTATTGGCTGTTCCGATCAGCCAATAGAATGCAAGTTCAATCTGATTGGCTGATTGGATCAGCCAATCGGATTGAACTTGAATCTGATTGGCTGATTCCATCAGCCAATCAGAATTTTCCTACCTTAATTCCGATTGGCTGATAGAATCCTATCAGCCAATCGGAATTCGAGGGACGCCATCTTGGATGACGTCATTTAAAGGAACCATCATTCGGAGAGTAGGCGTCGGTAGAAGAGGATGGATCCGCGTCGGCTGGAAGAAGATGGCTCCGCTCCGGATGGATGAAGATTGAAGATGCCGCTTGATAGAAGACTTCAGCCCGATGATGGACCTCTTCAGCGCCCGCTTGGATCAAGACTTCAGCCCGATGATGGACCTCTTCAGCCCGATGATGGACTTCTTCAGATCCCGCTTGGGCTTGGATGAAGACTTTGGAGGATCCTCTGGATGGATCGGTGATACCCGGCGTGGTGAAGATAAGGTAGGGAGATCTTCAGGGGCTTAGTGTTAGGTTTATTTAAGGGGGGTTTGGGTTAGATTAGGGGTATGTGGGTGGTGGGTTGTAATGTTGGGGGGGTATTGTATGTTTTTTTTTACAGGCAAAAGAGCTGAATTCTTTGGGGCATGCCCCGCAAAAGGCCCTTTTAAGGGCTGGTAAGGTAAAAGAGATTTTCTATTTGTATTTTAGAATAGGGTAGGCCATTTTTTTTATTTTGGGGGGCTTTGTTATTTTATTAGGGGGCTTAGAGTAGGTGTAAGCTTAAAATTGTTGTAATCTTTTTCTAATGTTTGTAAATTATTTATTTATTTTTTGTAACTTAGTTCTTTTTTTATTTTTTGTACTTTAGTTAGTTTATTTAATTGTATTTATTTGTAGGTATTTTATTTAATTAATTTATTGATAGTGTAGTGTTAGGTTTAATTGTAAATAATTGTAGGTATTTTATTTAATTAATTTATTGATAGTGTAGTGTTAGGTTTAATTGTAACTTAGGTTAGGATTTATTTTACAGGTACTTTTGTAATTATTTTAACTAGGTAGCTATTAAATAGTTCTTAACTATTTAATAGCTATTGTACCTGGTTAAAATAAATACAAAGTTGCCTGTAAAATAAATATTAATCCTAAAATAGCTGCAATATAATTATAATTTATATTGTAGCTATATTAGGGTTTATTTTACAGGTAAGTATTTAGCTTTAAATAGGAATAATTTATTTAATAAGAGTTAATTTATTTTGTTAGATAAAAATTATATTTAACTTAGGGGGGTGTTAGTGTTAGGGTTAGACTTAGCTTTAGGGGTTAATAAATTTAATAGAGTAGCGGTGAGGTCCGGTGGGCAGATTAGGGGTTAATACTTGAAGTTAGGTGTCGGCGATGTTAGGGAGGGCAGATTAGGGGTTAATACTATTTATTATAGGGTTATTGAGGCGGGAGGCGGATTAGGGGTTAATAACTTTATTATAGTAGCGGTGAGGTCCGGTCTGCAGATTAGGGGTTAATAAGTGTAGGTAGGTGGCGGCGACGTTGGGGGCAGCAGATTAGGGGTTAATAAATATAATATAGGGGTCGGCGGTGTTAGGGGCAGCAGATTAGGGGTACATAGGGATAACGTAGGTTGCGGCGGTGTGCGGTCGGCAGATTAGGGGTTAAAAAAATTTAATAGAGTGGCGGCGATGGGGGCCTCGGTTTAGGGGTACATAGGTAGTTTATGGGTGTTAGTGTACTTTAGAGCACAGTAGTTAAGAGCTTTATGAACCGGCGTTAGCCCAGAAAGCTCTTAACTCCTGGCTTTTTGCTGCGGCTGGAGTCTTGTCGTTAGATTTCTAACGCTCACTTCAGCCAAGACTCTAAATACCAGCGTTAGAAAGATCCCATTGAAAAGATAGGATACGCAAATGGCGTAGGGGGATCTGCGGTATGGAAAAGTCGCGGCTGGAAAGTGAGCGTTAGACCCTTTCCTGACTGACTCTAAATACCAGCGGGCGGCCAAAACCAGCGTTAGGAGCCCCTAACGCTGGTTTTGATGGCTCACGCCAAACTCTAAATCTAGGTGTAAGTATTTTGTGTGGCGGACCCTTAACCATCCGCCTTACCTGATCAATCTGACTAAGCTTCCATTTTCTGTCACCGGACCGCATTGCGGTCCCCTCATGACTCTTATCCTTTCTGCCAGCTCTTAGGTCCGGTGCCGCTCGGATCTCACGGACACGCATATGACCAGTGATTTCAAATTCCGGTCGGATGTGTGAGCAGCGGCCTGTAGCGGTTCTGGATCGGTAGTGTGGCGGTTTGAGAACTTTTTTCAATTACTTATGTAAGAAGGCTATGGTTGTCATATTAAATTAGAATCTCCTTCAGAAGGAGCAATAATTCCTTTTTAATTATTTCAAGCGATTTAGCGGGCTAAACTAATTTGTACAAGGGAAAGCTTACCGCCTTCCTGAGTTAATTATTACAGCTTTCATTTTTGGTTTCCCGCCAAAAACAAACGGTCTACATTCTAAGTTGAAATTACAGATATTTACATATCAATATTTTCTGGGTTGTGTTTCTGACATTTTTCCAATTATTAAAATAAAAAAACGTTATAATTTAAGTTAATGCAAATCTTCTAAAAAGAACCTCTATAGCTTTGTGGACTAGGACTGTAGTATTTTGAGCTTATTTACTATGTGACTCTGTAGGTACAGGGTTCAAGCCCTACCTCTACCTCTATAAAAATAAAAAATAAATATTTTATATTTTTTCTTTTTGTGTTTTGTTATAATAAAGGTTTTTGTATTTATTTTATTTTAATTTTATTTTTGCAAATTTAGATCAAAGCAATAAGAACACTTTCCTTCAATTTATAAACTATGGAGTCTGCCGACCCTGTCATTGACCTCTCCCCTTCCTCCTCTCAGTCCAAAGAGGATTTATTTGCATATATTAATTCGGCCATTGCTGCTGCCCTTAAACAAAATGTTCCTTCTCCCCCACCTGAGAAGTTCTTTGAACAGCCCCAACCCCTTCATTTAGAGTAATCTTCATCCTCCGATTCCGACCCTCCAGTATCACGCAAGCATCACTGGAAATCTCATTCTTGCCCTGCCCCACATAAAGGCAAGGCTCCTAAATCCCATGCCCTTCCCCCGGGCGTTTCACATAGGGGTATCAGAACCTCCTCCCCAGAGGCTAAACAGGGAAAAGGAACCCTTCCCCTCCAAGGTGTGCAAGTGGGGCTACAGAGCTCAGACTCTGAGAATTTTGATATAGAAGACTATATGGAGTCTTTTACAGACTTAGATTGGGAAGCTGATCCTCAGTCTGACCTAGAGCTTGATCCCACGGCTCCTCAGGCTAAGGCTTCTCGCTCCCGATCTTCTCAAATTGAACAAGAGGACGAAATGGTGGACCCAGCTGGGAACCCCATTTTTAGCCCTAAATATATTAAACACCCCAGGTCCTCTGACTGGGCGTTAGCTCCTCATTTATCCCGTTTTTTGCAAAAATCTCTACGCAAACCTCTCGATCATGAAGATCGCAATAAGTTGGCAGGGAATTTGTAACTCCTGAGTTTGACGCCAAACTGGCCACTTTTTTTACTAGAAGGGGAAAGGATCCCAGGAAAGGTATAGACAAGGCTTCAGGATAAGCTTCTGGACATCTCTGGTCCTTTGGCTCAGATTTTACATCTTTCCGATGAAGCCCTTTTGTCTAACTCTCCTTTGGATCCTTTCGCCATTCGGGAATGGGCTTTTCGGGATTTCTGCTTCCTTGGCAACGCCAATGTAGCCATTTCTAGTGAACGCCGAAGGTCTGCCCTCTTGAGGATTAATCCTAGATTGGCTGTTCTCGCAGTTGAGGAAGCAGGCTCTTTATCCAAAGGCTTTCTTTTTGGAGAACCTTTTTTGGATATTATGAGGCATTATGTCTCCACCTTTACTTCTATTGACAGAACGATTAATGGGAGATGGAACTAGCGCCTACTCTAAGCCCCTTGCTCGGGGGAGGGGTGTACCTAGTGACCACCTATAAAGTCAAGTGAGAAAGGGGACCCCCCAAGCGCCTACCAAACCGGAGGCAAAAGGGGAAAGCAAAATGGGAAAGCACTGTAAGTTTACTACAGTTGAAATTTAATAACAGTTTAAAAACATACAATATATATCATGGATCCATGAGATAAAATAACAGATTAAAACAGTTCAAATTATACAAACAATGTGTAAAATGTCGACAACAAATAATCAGCAACAGATATTCAACGGTCCTAGACTGAGATTGCACAGGACTGGGTAATGAGTGTTAAACCATATAAAATCAAATAACTAGTGTCCAAAAGTGTTCAATAGTGCGAAAAATCCAAAATTCAAAATCCAGAATGTTAAAAATAAAAATAAAAATATAAAAATCCAGAGTCAATGTGATGAAAACAAGTGTGTCTTTAAAAATAGTGAGTTGTAATTCTGTGGCGAACAAGACAAAAAAAATGAAAAGAAAAAATATGCAGTGTAGACAAAGTGAAAAAAATATCAAATAGTAAAAATAGTCACCCAAACCTAAATGGATATTCCTTGTAGTGATCCCACAGTGTAGATAATCCTTGAGGGTGGGAGAGGAGGAGAAGTAGTGTCCACAGGAGTGAAAAAACGTACTAAAAGACTGAACCAGTTTGGCCCAAAAAACGATATCCACCTAAAATACAAAGAAAAATATGGTGCAGGTAACTTCACACAATTGTACATAAAAGGGAATAGACTTACCAATACTCAGTCGACGCGTTTCGGCCCCTGTCAGGCCTTTATCAAGACTGAGTTTATTTAGGAGAATGTGTCCTTATAAAGGGTATTGTAGCCAATAATCAGATTGAATTTTTGCGCCAAAACTTTAAGCTCCGCCCACTTCCTGTTGACTGCATTGTGGGTATGGGCATTGTATTCATAGTAAGGGCATTTTCTCCAATACTATTCCTATATTGGTCCTGTATTCTGCATTGTGGGTATGGGCATTGTATTCATAGTAAGGGCATTTTCTCCAATACTATTCCTATATTGGTCCTGTATTAGTCCTAACCAACTAATCTGTATTAGCTTAGAGAAGGGAAGTGGTCTACCTGATATCTGTTACGTGTGTATAGTTACTTAATACCAAGGTTAGTACCGGATGTTGACTTCCGGTTGGTACGGACACTGATGTCACTTCCGGTGTATCTGCATATAGTATAGCAGATTTTAGCAAAATTCTAAAATACCCAACTTATTGTGCAAGGATATGGCTATAGTGATTCATCTGTCATAATGAGATTGGATAATTATTTTAGAGAGTAATTATGCTATATGAAGTGTTGACAATTGCCCACGGAGTGTTATTTCCGATAACGGCAAAATGTGACGTCATTTCCGGTTCCGGAATGTCCCCGGAGTTGTACTTCCGGTTTCGCTAAATTTTAAAGTTATTTCCGGTCCGTTCTTAAGAATAGACGTGACAGGCTAAAATGATACAGGGTAGAAGTATGGAACAAACATATCAGTTCCGGACTACATAGGAGAGGACATAATCATCTTGTATCTATTAGAAACAGACAGACCTTACTTTAGGATAAACGTGACAGGCTAAGATGATACATGCATGGGACAAACATGTCAGTTCCGGACTATACAGAAAAGGACATAATCATCTTGTGTCTATTAGAAAGACATAACATGTATCTAGTAAAAAATTATATAATGATTTTTAAAATTCACTTGTGTGTATCGATTGTAGCTCGCTTGCAAGCTGTATATACAAATGGTGTGAATAAAAAGGTTGTGAATAAAAATGACTACTTGAGTGGGTTACTATAGAAACAAGGGAGATGGCTATTTGGATAGCATAACAAATCAGATACAAAAAGATAGAGATAGAAATAAATGGTAATCAGATAAACATCCAGATTAATAGCTTATACAAATAGCTTATGAAGGTAAGTGGGCTTATAATAGCTCATAAAGCCTCATTTCAGGTAATTCCACATATAATATAGAATTGATCAATGTAGATAGGTGGTCGAATATTTTAATCCCCAAAATCGTGACGTCACTACCATGTTTGGGGTGGAATTTAGTTAGTTGCTGAAATTTGCAACTGGGGCCGTGGATCACATTAGATCCGTATCTAAACCACATTGGATGCTAGAGAAATACGCATCTAGGCAAATTTAGATAGTTGAACTATGATCAAATATGGCCGAAGAATGGCATTGACTAGGTCTTGGCGTCACGACAACTCATATGACCCTATTGGTGGTGATTAATGAACTGTCTCTTGATTAAACATGGAGAAAATAGGGAGCTAGCTTATAGACTCATAAGCCTTAATCAAACTTTGTGGAGATAAAATAATTGATGGTATGGCACTAGAGGGGACTGGTATGTATCTCGGAAATATAATAAAACAGTGGTCGTAAATATATACATGAAACCGTGACCTTGCACATTGTATGTGTATTGCAGAGTATGCCCCTCAGGGTCTTCGAATCTAAAGACGTAAAATCATATAAGCTATATCGCCTTAGCGGCTGTATACATAGATAAGTTATCTAGTATACTACATAACGATATTCCTTAGTGGGAATAGTTATTTATGGAAAGTGTAGGGCTCTAGTTGTTCTAGTAATGGGCACATACGACTTTAGTGGGCTGCAAAGAGCTGCAATAAACGGAAGGTTTATCTAGAGTATACCTTAATTCGATGTTTCATCGATGATAACTGATCATGATACACTGGTGTTTCTGGGGGTTTTGACGAGAGGGCATTTATGAAGCAGGATTTATGTGATTTTAAACAAATGGGAAAAGTCCTCTTTATTATTCAGTCCCTTAGGATGGAGGCAGTCAAGGGTAAAGATCCATTTGGATTCTGTAATGAGTAATTTTTTCTCAAAATCACCTCCTCTCCATCCTTTGTTGACTTTCTGAATGCCCATGAAGGACAGATCTTTAATGTTTCCATTATGTTTTAGGGTGAAATGCTTGTACAATGATGTTTCCATGCTGCACTTCTCAATTTGCAACAGATGTTCTTGTATCCTATCTCTTAAAAGCCTTGACGTTTGGCCCACATATTGTAGGCCACATGGGCATTGTAGCATATATACAATCCCTTTATCTTGGCATCGTATCATGTCATGGATCTTGTGTGTTGCTCCTGTATTATGACATTTAAATGTTGCAGACTTAGTTCCACACTTGCAGGCTTTGCAGGACGGACAGGGGAAGAATCCTCTGATCTTCTTCCCAAATACATCTTTTACTCCAGCTTTCTCTTTTTTAAGAATACTGGGTGCAATCCTATTCCTCAGATTTTTAGTTTTCCTATATATGAACCTAGGTTTGGGAGGTAATTTCTCACCAATCAGTTCATCCTCTTTCAGAAGAGCCCAGTGCTTATTGAAGATTTTCTCAATAATATCCTTATTCTGACTATATTCGGTGATCATTGGTATATCGAGGAAATCGTTCTTCTCCTCTTTAGCTTTCGCCTTGTATTTAATCAGATCTGTGCGTTCAATCTTCTCTACTTCGGATATTTTCTGATCCAACATCCATTCGGTATATCCTCTCTCTAGGAATTTTGATTTAATCACTTGGGACTGTTCTTCCCACTTTTCTTGGTGTGAGCAATTTTTCCTCATTCTCAATAACTGCCCATTCGGTATGTTACTCTTCCAGTTGTTATGGTGGCAGCTCATCATGTGAATATAGTTGTTGCTATCCACATCCTTGAAGTGTGTGGAGGTTTCTATCTCTCCTTTGTTGATCTTTATCTTTAGTCTAGGAAGGTTATTTCCTCAGTGCTCCACTGGTACGTGAATTTCAAGTTGTTTCAGTTGTTATTCATCACTTCGATCGTGAAGTCCAAATCCTCCTTATTCCCCTTCCATACCATCAGGATGTCGTCTATGTAGCGCCGGTAGAGGACCAGGTCCGCGCTCGCTGGGCAGGATTCCCAGAAGATATGTTCCCACCTCCCCATATAGAGGTTTGCGTAACTTGGCGCGAACCTGGTCCCCATAGCCGTGCCACAGACTTGTTGGTAATAGTTTCCATTATCGTAGAAGTAGTTGTGATTTAGAATGAATCTGATACTTTCCAGTATAAATTCCATTTGGTCTGTTGGCATTTCAGCATCTTTTGTGAGAAAGAATTCTACCGCTTCTATCCCCTGTTCGTGTGGGATACTGGTGTACAGGGATGCTACGTCACATGTAACCATGATGAATCCTTCTTCCCAAACGAATTCTTCCAACAGATTTAACACTTGGGTTGAATCTTTGAGGTAAGATGGAAGTAGTCTTACATATTTTTGTAAATTCAGATCGACGTATTCAGACAAATTGCTGCTTAGGGAGCCAATACCGGATATTATGGGTCTCCCTGGTGGATTTTGAAGAGATTTGTGAATCTTCGGAAGGTGATACATCACTGGAGTAATGGGATAGTTGACTTTGATATAATTAAATTCTTTCTCATTCAGAATTCCCAGTTCTTTAGCTCCATTCAACATATTCACTAGTTCCTTATTGTATGTCTCCACTGGATTTGTTGGTAGTCTCTTATAGGTGTTACGGTCACCAAGAATCCGTTCAATTTCTCTTCTGTAGTCACTGTCGTTTAGGATGACGATGCCTCCACCTTTATCTGCTGGCTTTATTACTATCTCATGATTTTTCTCCAGATTTGTAATCGTTCTGATTTGTTGGTGCGTGAGATTATGTTTCTTAATCCTCAATCTTTTTGGTTGGATATCCCTTATTTCTTTACATACGATGGTCTCGAAGGCTTCAATTGCTGATCCTTTGCTGTTGGTCGGATAGAACATTGATTTGGGTTTTAGCCCAGTATGTCTATAGGGGTCTCCTTCTTCTATGATAGTCTGTTTCTTTGATACCCAAGTAGAATTTTCTACTGGTGATTTGGCAAAAAACCTCTTGAGGGTGAGTTTTCTAGTGAATTCTTTCACATTGATGAAGGTCTGAAATTTATCAAGGCTCCTAGTGGGCTCCTAGTGGGTGCAAATGAGAGCCCGAATTTGAGAATCGTTATCTCATCACTTGTCAGTGTATGGTTACTCAAATTAAAGATCAGTGTTCTTCTGATTTTCTGTATCGATTACACCTGTGTCAGATTTTTTCTTCTTCTTTATTTTGACCCCTCCTCTACTTCCTCTATGGGTCTTCTTCCTGTTCTGGAGGACGTGGGTTCTTCCCATTCCACGGTCTTCTGTGATCTCGGTAACTTCTCTCTGATATGGTTGTGGTCCAACCCTAAAAAAGAGGAGGAAGATGATTCTGCTCCATTGGTAGCGTGATTAAGGTAATTATTCCTTGATTCTATCCTTGCTGCACATTGTTGAGTATTCCACTCATCTCTTGTGCTTATATCTCTTGGAGATTCTCCAGATTGATTATTATTGGATTTCATCAATCCTCCTTTCCATGTGGGGGTCTTTAATGTATCTCTGTTGTCATGGTCATAATTAGTCTCACGTCTTGTTCTAAAATCCTCTGAATAGGAATCTGTTCTGTTGTATTCATATGGCCTTTCATAACCTCCTCGTCTTCCTTGATATGAGCTATCCACATCATAGTCATTTCTTGGTTGGTCAAAATAATTCCTCCTTGGTTGGTCGAAGTGATTTCTTCGTCTGTGTGGATATGGTAATGCCCATTCATGGGTCTGGTTCCTCCTATTTTGCCAAAAACCTCTTCTTCTCTCTGGAGAATATTCTTCTCTCCATCTTACATTCGGATTAGTATCCTGATCCCAATTGTCAGGATATCTTGTATGATTATAATTGCCCCTGGGTCTTTCCCAATATCCCCTCTTAAAGGGAGTTGGTTGTGTATGTCTATTCTGATCATATTGTTGTCTGTGATAGTCTCTGGGGGCACTGTGTGTATCATGACCATTTTTCTTTTTGTAATGACCAAGTCTATTAGGGTGTGTTTTATATTCTTGATCGTATACCGAATCCTGACACTTAGGTGTGGTTTTAGAGGTACCTTCCCTAGTGTTAATCTGTGGTGTGGTATCCTCCGTCCTAGTGTCTGATTCACTCTGTTCTTTCGTATCTACATCCCTACTTGCTCTACTTTCTAATTCTCTAAGTAGTTTCCTGTTTTTTTTTCGAAATTACATCCTCTCTTACCTTCTTAACCTTTTTTATTAGATTCTCTTTTTTGTCAGAGATCTCTTTGGATTCATGTCCTAGGCTCTCTAAGTTTAATAGAATCTCTTCGTTTATCTTTATCTCACGATCCATCTCTAGAGTTAAGGTCTCCCTATATTCTATAATCAATTTAATCAATTGTCTTGATGTATTGATTAGCACCAATCTCCATTTCTCAGATATACCATCTGAGAGAGGGAATGCACACTCTTTGTGAGTGATGAGTCCCTTGGGTATGATATCTAATTCAAGACATTTTTTAAGGAACGAAATTTCTGCCTTGAATTTTACTTCTGAGGTTAACAATTTCTCCAGGTCTTTAAATATAGATTGAATGTCTAAGGTATCATCATCATCTATTATAGGATTAGCTTTTGTAGTTGAGTGTACTTCTATAGATATGTCTTGTCTAAGGTAAGCTAAGGTCTCCATCTGGGGGATGTGATGATGTTAGATATCAATAGCACGGGGAAAAGCAAAGGTATTTAAACCAAAACTAGATAGTGGGGAACAGCAGACAAATGGGTGAGAGTGGCGGCTAGAGCCTACTAGGTGAAAGAGAACGATTAATGGGAGATGGAACTAGCGCCTACTCTAAGCCCCTTGCTCGGGGGAGGGGTGTACCTAGTGACCACCAATAAAGTCATGTGAGAAAGGGGACCCCCCAAGCGCCTACCAAACCGGAGGCAATAGGGGAAAGCAAAATGGGAAAGCACTGTAAGTTTACTACAGTTGAAATTTAATAACAGTTTAAAAACATGCAATATATATCATGGATCCATGAGATAAAATAACAGATAAAAACAGTTCAAATTATACAAACAATGTGTAAAATGTCGACAACAAATAATCAGCAACAGATATTCAACGGTCCTAGACTGAGATTGCACGGGACTGGGTAATGGGTGTTAAACCATATAAAATCAAATAACTAGTGTCCAAAAGTGTTCAATAGTGCGAAAAATCCAAAATTCAAAATCCAGAATGTTAAAAATAAAAATAAAAATATAAAAATCCAGAGTCAATGTGATGAAAACAAGTGTGTCTTTAAAAATAGTGAGTTGTAATTCTGTGGCGAACAAGACAAAAAAATGAAAAGAAAAAATATGCAGTGTAGGCAAAGTGAAAAACATCAAATAGTAAAAATAGTCACCCAAACCTAAATGGATATTCCTTGTAGTGATCCCACAGTGTAGATAATCCTTGAGGGTGGGAGAGGAGAAGTAGTGTCCACAGGAGTGAAAAAACGTACTAAAAGACTGAACCAGTTTGGCCCAAGAGTAACATACCGAAGGGGCAGTTATTGAGAATGAGGAAAAATTGCTCACACCAAGAAAAGTGGGAAGAACAGTCCCAAGTGATTAAATAAAAATTCCTAGAGAGAGGATAAACCGAATGGATGTTGGATCAGAAAATATCCGAAGTAGAGAAGATTGAACGCACAGATCTGATTAAATACAAGGCGAAAGCTAAAGAGGAGAAGAACGATTTCCTCGATATACCAATGATCACCAAATATAGTCAGAATAAGGACATTATTGAGAAAATCTTCAATAAGCACTGGGCTCTTCTGAAAGAGGATGGACTGATTGGTGAGAAATTACCTCCCAAACCTAGGTTCATATATAGGAAAACTAAAAATCTGAGGAATAGGATTGCACCCAGTATTCTTAAAAAAGAGAAAGCTGGAGTAAAAGATGTATTTGGGAAGAAGATCAGAGGATTCTTCCCCTGTCCGTCCTGCAAAGCCTGCAAGTGTGGAACTAAGTCTGCAACATTTAAATGTCATAATACAGGAGCAACACACAAGATCCATGACATGATACGATGCCAAGATAAAGGGATTTTATATATGCTACAATGCCCATGTGGCCTACAATATGTGGGCCAAACGTCAAGGCTTTTAAGAGATAGGATACGAGAACATCTGTTGCAAATTGAGAAGTGCAGCATGAAAACATCATTGTACAAGCATTTCACCCTAAAACATAATGGAAACATTAAAGATCTGTCCTTCATGGGCATTCAGAAAGTCAACAAAGGACGGAGAGGAGGTGATTTTGAGAAAAAAATTACTCATTACAGAATCCAAATGGATCTTTACCCTTGACTGCCTCCATCCTAAGGGACTGAAAAATAAATAGGACTTTTCCCATTTGTTTAAAATCACATAAATCCTGCCTCATAAATGCCCTCTCGTCAAAACCCCCAGAAACACCAGTGTATCATGATCAGTTATCATCGATGATAAACCTTCCGTTTATTGCAGCTCTTTGCAGCCGACTAAAGTCGTATGTGCCCATTACTAGAACAACTAGAGCCCTACACTTTCCATAAATAACTATTCCCACTAAGGAATATCGTTATGTAGTATACTAGATAACTTATCTATGTATATAGCCGCTAAGGCGATATAGCTTATATGATTTTACGTCTTTAGATTCGAAGACCCTGAGGGGCATACTCTGCAATACACATACAATGTGCAAGGTCACGGTTTCATGTATATATTTACGACCACTGTTTTATTATATTTCCGAGATACATACCAGTCCCCTCTAGTGCCATACCATCAATTATTTTATCTCCACAAAGTTTGATTAAGGCTTATGAGTCTATAAGCTAGCTCCCTATTTTCTCCATGTTTAATCAAGAGACAGTTCATTAATCACCACCAATAGGGTCATATGAGTTGTCGTGACGCCAAGACCTAGTCAATGCCGTTCTTCGGCCATATTTAATCATAGTTCAACTATCTAAATTTGCCTAGATGTGATCCACGGCCCCAGTTGCAAATTTCAGCAACTAACTAAATTCCACCCCAAACATGGTAGTGACGTCACGATTTTGGGGATTAAAATATTCGACCACCTATCTACATTGATCAATTCTATATTATATGTGGAATTACCTGAAATGAGGCTTTATGAGCTATTATAAGCCCACTTACCTTCATAAGCTATTTGTATAAGCTATTAATCTGGATGTTTATCTGATTACCATTTATTTCTATCTCTATCTATTTGTATCTGATTTGTTATGCTATCCAAATAGCCATCTCCCTTGTTTCTATAGTAACCCACTCAAGTAGTCATTTTTATTCACAACCTTTTTATTCACACCATTTGTATATACAGCTTGCAAGCGAGCTACAATCGATACACACAAGTGCATTTTAAAAATCATTATATAATTTTTTATTAGATACATGTTATGTCTTTCTAATAGACACAAGATGATTATGTCCTTTTCTGTATAGTCCGGAACTGACATGTTTGTCCCATACATGTATCATCTTAGCCTGTCACGTTTATCCTAAAGTAAGGTCTGTCTGTTTCTAATAGATACAAGATGATTATGTCCTCTCCTATGTAGTCCGGAACTGATATGTTTGTTCCATACTACTACCCTGTATCATTTTAGCCTGTCACGTCTATTCTTAAGAACGGACCGGAAACAACTTTAAAATTTAGCGAAACTGGAAGTACAACTCCGGGGACATTCCAGAACCGGAAATGACGTCACATTTTGCCGTTATCGGAAATAACACTCCGTGGGCAATTGTCAACACTTCATATAGCATAATTACTCTCTAAAATAATTATCCAATCTCATTATGACAGATGAATCACTATAGCCATATCCAGGCACAATAAGTTGGGTATTTTAGAATTTTGCTAAAATCTGCTATACTATATGCAGATACACCGGAAGTGACATCAGTGTCCGTACCAACCGGAAGTCAACATCCGGTACTAACCTTGGTATTAAGTAACTATACACACGTAACAGATATCAGGTACACCACTTCCCTTCTCTAAGCTAATACAGATTAGTTGGTTAGGACTAATACAGGACCAATATAGGAATAGTATTGGAGAAAATGCCCTTACTATGAATACAATGCCCATACCCACAATGCAGAATACAGGACCAATATAGGAATAGTATTGGAGAAAATGCCCTTACTATGAATACAATGCCCATACCCACAATGCAGTCAACAGGAAGTGGGCGGAGCTTAAAGTTTTGGCGCAAAAATTCAATCTGATTATTGGCTACAATACCCTTTATAAGGACACATTCTCCTAAATAAACTCAGTCTTGATAAAGGCCTGACAGGGGCCGAAACGCGTCGACTGAGTATTGGTAAGTCTATTCCCTTTTATGTACAATTGTGTGAAGTTACCTGCACCATATTTTTCTTTGTATTTTAGGTGGATATCGTTTTTTGGGCCAAACTGGTTCAGTCTTTTAGTACGTTTTTTCACTCCTGTGGACACTACTTCTCCTCCTCTCCCACCCTCAAGGATTATCTACACTGTGGGATCACTACAAGGAATATCCATTTAGGTTTGGGTGACTATTTTTACTATTTGATATTTTTTTCACTTTGCCTACACTGCATATTTTTTCTTTTCATTTTTTTGTCTTGTTCGCCACAGAATTACAACTCACTATTTTTAAAGACACACTTGTTTTCATCACATTGACT
Organism: Bombina bombina; assembly: GCF_027579735.1. Taxonomy (NCBI): domain Eukaryota; kingdom Metazoa; phylum Chordata; class Amphibia; order Anura; family Bombinatoridae; genus Bombina; species Bombina bombina. The sequence goes on from NC_069504.1 coordinate 897,697,738, forward strand.
CTGGATTTTTATATTTTTATTTTTAACATTCTTGATTTTGAATTTTGGATTTTTCGCACTATTGAACACTTTTGGACACTAGTTATTTGATTTTATATGGTTTAACACCCATTACCCAGTCCCGTGCAATCTCAGTCTAGGACCGTTGAATATCTGTTGCTGATTATTTGTTGTCGACATTTTACACATTGTTTGTATAATTTGAACTGTTTTTATCTGTTATTTTATCTCATGGATCCATGATATATATTGTATGTTTTTAAACTCACTTCTATTGACAGAATTCAGGCCTCTCTTAGGAGAGTTTTTAAACCCTCTAATCGGGTTTTTGGCAGGGCTGGCAGATTCAGGGGTCATCTGCCCGGCCGTCAACAGTTCATGGTGCAGCAGCGTCAAGCAGTCGCCTTCCAGCAGTACCCCGCCTACCCTCAGAGAACTATCTTCCCACTGAGAGCCCAAGCAGTCAGATCCAGACCAAACCTTCAAAGGCCCGCCCTACCTCCAGGTCCTCCCGCTTCCCAGAGTGATTACTCCTCCTTTGCTCCAGACTTCTTTCCACGTATCTCCCTTTGCAGGCAGACTGTCCCTTTTTTCCCATGTGTGGGAATCAATTTCTCAAGACCCTTGGATTGCTCAAACAGTGAAGGGCTTCAAAATAGATTTCATCTGACCTCCCTTCCAGAGTTGTTCCCCAAGACCCCTGAATCTTTCAAAATCAGGTGAAGACCTTATTGGTTCAGAAATGCAGTCTCTTCTTCTCAAAGGTGCTATAGAAGAAGTTTCGGACCCAGAGGAAGGGTTTCTCAGCAACCTTTTCCTAGTGAAGAAAAAGACAGGTGGGTTTCGTCCTGTCAACAACCTACAGGAATTAAATTAAATCAGGGACCTACTCCGTATTGGAGATTGGTTCGTCCGCCTGGACTTGACAGATGCTTATCTTATGGTCCCAGTGTCTCCAGACCATCGGAAATTCCTCAGGTTCCTCTGGGAGGACAGGATTTGGCAATTTACTTGCCTTCCTTTCGACCTCAGTTTGGCTCCTTGGTGTTTCACCAAACTTCTAAAGCCCGTCATTGCAGCCCTCAGAGGCAAAGGCATACGCCTTATCATTTACCTGGATGACATTCTCCTCATGGCAGAGGATCATGCTTCCCTCCGTCACTTAGACACAACTTCCTCCCTTCTTCAAGGGTTAGGATTTGTTATCAATTCCAAAAAGTCGGCCTTAATTCCCTCTCAGAAAGTAGAGTTTCTAGGTTTCCTCCTAGACTCCACGTCAGGTCTGCTCCTTCTCCCTCAGGAGAAGATCGACAAGATGAAATTGGAAATTCGAGAGGTGCTGGAGCCTCCCATGGTCTCTATCCGCCAGCTGTCCAGAATCATCGGGCTCCTCGCCTCTTCAATTCAGGTGATTTTTCCAGCCCCTCTGCATTACCGGGCCATGCAAAGACTGAAGATTTATTCCTTCAGAGAATGCCGTTCATATCATCAGATGATTTGCTTGAACGAGGAAGTCCATGCAGAAATGTCCTGGTGGCTCCTTCACATGGAGTCTTGGAATGACAAGGCTACCTTTGGATCCTCGCCAGATGTTGTGCTCTCCTCAGATGCCAGTCTTCTGGGTTGGGGAGCGTCCTTCGAGACCTCTGCGACGGGGGGATCTTGGTCCCCTCTGGAACAAACTTTACACATCAACTGCCTAGAGCTTTTGGTGGGCTCTTTTGCCATTTGCTCTTTCTCCAAACAATTTACGGATTGCTGCATCCTCCTCTGTATGAACAACATATCTGAGGTCCAATACATCAATCGCTTGGGAGGTACGAAATCCAAGATGCTATCAGATCTTGCCTCAGAGCTGTTCAGGTTCTGCTCCTCCCGCAACATTTCTCTCCAGGCTCAATATATCCCTTGAGTTTCCAATACTGTCGCGGACTGGTTCTCTCAATTTTGGAGAGACTCCAGAGATTGGCGTCTTCTTCGCCCTATATTTCTGAAAATTCAGAGAGTATTTGGTCGCTTTTTGGTGGACCTTTTCGCTTCCCAGATCAATCATCAGTTGCCTCGTTATTTCAGCTGGCTTCCAGACCCGGGGAGCGAGGCCTTGGATGCATGCCTGCAGATTTGGCCTCAGTCCGGAGCTTACGCTTTCCCCCCCTTCTCTCTCATCACGAGGACCCTCTGGATGTTCAGGAGGTTCAAATGTTCCCTGACAGTGATTACCCCCTTTTGGCTGATGCAGCCCTGGTTCCTGCTCCTTCTGGAGATGGCTGTATCTCCGCCTCTTCTTCTGCCCAATCGACTCGACATCCTTTCAGACCCTAAAGGCGAACCTCACCCCCTCATTCTTCAGGAACGCCTTCCCCTGCTAGCTTGGAAGATTTCAGGGGATCCTGGTCTTCTGAGGGCCTTTCTAGAGACGCTCAACTTCTCCTTTGAAAATGCTATGCTTCAGCCTGGGCGTCATGGGTTAGTTGGTGTTCTCGCAGGCAGGTTGATCCCTTTTCGGCTCCTATAGTTTTTATTGTAAATTTTCTTTCTGAACTTTTTTCCCAAGGGAAAGCTTACCGCTCCATTAATTTCGTTCGGCAATCTCAGCGGGTCATTTTCCCGTGGATGGTAACCCGGTTGGGCAGCATCCCCTTGTTTGTCGGATTTTGAAAGCCATTCGGCTAAAAGTTCCCCCTTCATCTCGATATTCACACCTTTGGGATGTTTCCATCATGCTGGTTTTTTTTAGGAATTGGCCTTCCAATGCAGAGCTTTCCCTTAAACAGTTGTCGGCCAAGTTGGCCATGTTGCACTGCCTTGTTTCCTTTTGCAGGATTTTGGATATCCGTGCGTTGGATGTAGAAGGCGTTTCCTTTTCCCCTGAGGGCGTCACTTTCTCTGTTTCTAGACGCACAAAATCTATGTCGTCTTCCATCTTCTATCCCTATTTCTCTGAGGACCTTCAGCTCTGTGTGGCTCTCTCTTTGAAATCCAGTCTTTCAAAGACAGCTTCCTCCCGTCCCTCTTCAGGGGGTCAATTGCTTATCTCCTATGTTCCTCCCTTCCTTCCCGTCTCCTATCCCACATTAGCCAGATGGATTCGATGGATTATGTCATCTGCTGGTATTGATCTTTCTTTTAGAGCCCATTCTGTTCGGGGTGCGGCTGCATCCAAGGCTCTTGTGGATTGGTCTTCTTCATCCACTTTTTCTCGCTTTTACTTTAAACCCATTCGTCATGCTTCTGAGTCTTTGCTTTTATTGCGTTAAAAATGCAAAATATGAAGCCTCCTGTCTCGACATAAAATTCAGATTATTATAACCTTGGTGTCTAAATAATCTTGATTTTATTAAAGACAGGAGGCGAATATTTTCCCACCTTTTCTTCTTTCCTCTCCCTTTATAGATTAAAAAAAATAATAATTAAAAAATTAATTAATCTTTTCAGGGAAATTTGTATTATATTATTATTGTATTATTGTTTATATTTTCACGGTGATGTTCTTATAACTTATGTATTTAGGAGAACAATTATTATTGCCATTTTTTCTCTTTCTTCTTTGCAGTTTAATTCAGTGGATTTGGGGTTTTCATCCATCTTTGGAGTCTCTGCTGGGATTACCCACGAAGCTTTGCATGCCGTTCTTCGCAGGATGTTGTTGATGTTCGCTCCCTTCTAGTCTTTCAAAGGATTCATCAAAGAAAAGAGGAAGGACTTGGATTGTTCTAGACAGTTTATTACTATGCTGTATCCTGATTGGTTGTATACTGTTGCTATGTTACTTTTTTCTTCTGTATAGTTTTTTTCTTTGCTGCTGTTTTGGATTCAGTAAAGAATAATGCAAAATATTCGCCTCCTGTCTTTAATAAAATCAAGATTATTTAGACACCAAGGTAATAAACTGAATTGTCCCCCCTCACTTTCCAGTAGAAGAGAAGACATCAATCTGTGCATTATGATACAAACTTTTAAATCTCTTTCTTCGCAGTCAGTTATTTCAATAACTAGATGCAAGTTCACAATATATTATATGTTTTGCTATGCATCTGCCATACTAATCCAAAGATGGATATTGTCCAACCAATTTTGATATTGCTGTTCTGAAAAACATTTAGTTTTAATTACATATTGAGACTGTATACCTTGCCCTGCTTGGATCATTCAATCATTCTTGCACATTTATGATCATTTGATCAAACACAGCTGCTTTCACGCAAGTATAGATATAAAAACTGTTCTTTGTACTTGCACAGATCTGTAATAAAAATGACTTCCAAGAAAAACTTCAAACCGGCTAAAATTTCAAAACTATTTAATGTAAAAGGGAACTCTGTAAGTTAATTTTTCTCCTCTACTGAGCCCAACTCTCCCTATCTTGAAATAAAACTATCTGCTTCACCAGAGCATGATACATCACTGTTACCTACTATCCCTTCCACTAGGAGCCTCTCTCTCAGGTCCCCACATTTCTCTTTTCCCTTCAATCTAAACAGGATATAGCAGAGATTGTTTGCACATGTATGAGGGAAGAGATGTCAGAACTCAAGCAGGAGTTAAATACAATAGGCTTTAAGATCGAAGCACTGGAAGATCATAATGATTGCATCAGAGATGATAAATCCCAATTACAAGAGCAGATGACCAAACAAATTAATATTCTTTGTTTGTCGTTAATGTCAAAATAGAAGACCTTGAGAACAGGAGCCGCAGGAAGAACATTAGAATTAGAGGTATACCTGAAACTGTTCTCCCAAGGTACTTTTCTGTATTTTTCTCTTTTTAATTTGCTCACTTAAAAGGGACCACTCCTCCCATAGATATTCCTTGGGACAGAGCCCACAGGCACTCCGCACTAAGCCGCGAGACTCGGCGCCTTCAAGAAATGTTATTATCAAGTTTAAAAGTTTTAGCGATAAGGACGCTATCTTTAATCTCTCTAGCAGGCCCGGACAGGACGTCGGGCATACCGGGCAAATGCCCGGTAGGCTGTGAGGTAGTTTAGCCCCGCCCACTGCGACCTCACGGCATTAAAAAAAATGTTCCGATTTTTTTTATATTTTATATTGAATACATTTTAACTTAATGTTATTAATACAGTTTAAACTTTATTAAGTATCATATCTGTGTATATTACTAATTTTTATGCAGCACTATTGCACTTAGGAGTTCAGCATCAAATTCCAGTTCAGGCCTGGCCATATACAAACATTCCCCATCGGATCATCGGCCGCACAGGGCCAGACGCACTGCTTCCGGTTCCAGCGGTTAATTGCATTGCTAATGAGCTGACAGGTCTGACTCTGAGTGCACACTGTTACTGACTACACACACGCCCGGCACGCAGCTGCACTACACTGATGCCGGCATGCTGCGTGCTTGGTCCAAGTGACACAGAAAGGCTGCGAGGCAGCTGCTATTAGACACTGCAGAAGTGCTGCGGCTGCCTGTGTGTCACGTGTGTCACTGTCAGTGGTTGGCAATAGAGGCCAGAAAGATGCTGCCGCCGTGCCGGGTGGGTCTGGCTCCAATCTCCATCATGGCATTCAGTGAGGTGCGGCCGGGGGGCTAGTGAGCAGTGAGTGATTAGTGCGGCCAGACTCAACTGCCAGACCAGTAGATGATCATGATGAGGCTGCGACTCAGCAGGTAGCCAGGTAGGTGAGGTCTGGGAGAGAGGACCTTTTCTTTGAATTAAGTTGGTTGTAGGTACCTGGTTGAATGGTTCCGTAAATACCCGGGTCTGTTTGGTACTTAACGGACTGTTTGGTACTTACTTGACACTATAGGAAATACCTGGTACAGTGTCATATACTGGATTCTCTAGACATCCTGAGCTGTTCTAGTACCAGAGCTCTGCCCTTATCTGTGTCACCCTCACCATCCTTGAGCTCACAGTTCTGAGGTTCCTCCTGCTAAAACGATCCCAGGTCCCCAGCAAAGGTCAGTATGAACCCAACTACCATCCTTTTTTTCAGCCTAGTAATGGCCCTGAGTCTGGAAGGGTTAAGTACCAAGACTGTTCCTGCTCTGGCTTTGTGCTACCCTTTTTCACTATTCTGTGTCCCCTGGTATGCACTGCTCAGATTATGCCCCCTGCACATCTTCATCACATCTATAGTTGCCCAATATTTCCAGCATCTGCCCCTCATATTGTAATTATTTTACCACCATGCCTATCAATCACTGTATGCCAATATCTGCTGCTTTTTATATAATACTTCACTTCTCTGCCACATACTACTGATTATCTTCCTATCAGATGTGTCCAGGTTGTGTCATTTCACCCTCAGTTTATCATTGTGTGCTCACCTTGTATCTAATGATGACTAGATAACCACATTTTCATTTTTGTGACCCCAAATACTTACTCTTGATTATATCACCCCTCACTATATGACCCATATCTTCCTTTCTGCCTTCCACAAATATGCATCCAACCACCTGTCCCCACATCTACCCTTATATGATCTATACTTTCCTTACCCATGACCCCAAATAATGTTTCCCTCATTTTTTATAATATTATATATGCCACATAACTTTCTCAGAATAACACATCACAAGCAATGTAAGATCTACTTTTAATATATTCACAATTTAATACTCATGGTTGAATGTTGTAAGATCATATGTTTCACTCTCAGCTTTCTAGAGCCTCACCTTTTTATATGTTTGCAGATAATTGACTAAAGAATGGAGAGATGAAATGGGGGGGGGGGAATCAAATTTGAAATAAATTCTAGTATATATCAATTTTTTTTTTTTTCAATTTATATCTATCAGTAGGTGATTCCAATGCCTGTCTCTTGGTTTGTGTTCATAGTAGTAGTTCCCCTCTCAAAATATGACCCTAGTACCTACACACAGCATGTTACTGCCCAATGTATATGGCTCTAGGTTCTACCTTCTCAGTATATGACTCTAGTGTCTGACCTTAGTAACTACCTCTGTGTATAGGAACCCAATGTCAACCCCACAGTATGTGAACCCTTCAGTATATGACCTTTATATATACTGTCCTAAAAAGTCATCCACACTTACTTACTTGTAGTATATGACCACAGAATCTACCTCAGATATTTAATCAGTACCGGTCTGTATTCAATATTAATATCTACCCTTATTATAAATATCTAGGATTTGCCACTCAGTATGCACATTTTTGCTCTTCAGCATATGTTCTCAGTATCTGTGTAACCGTATGCATCTTTAAAAATTTACTGTCTATATGGTTCCTCAGGGTTTATATCTATCATTGGCCTTCAGTATGTATGTCTCTCTGAGTATCTCTAGTTTGTCTATCACTATGAATTTGACCTTCAGTATTTACCTCTATTCGTCTATCAATGAATATGTCCAGTATTTGCCTTATCAATATGAGACTACCTGCCTGTCAATGTTACCAGTCCCTTTTGTGCCCCTAGTATAACACCCCACTCTCACACAAACCTGATCGCATATTCTCATGTGCGATTACCTGACATGAAAATATGAATATTTCACATTTCAATGTCCTGCACATAACAGAATATGTTATATTCATTAATAAATACATAATTCTTCATATATCTGATGTTTTTTGTTCAATATATATCTTTACCTATATATATATATATATATATATATATATATATATATATATATACAGTATATATATATATATTGTCACGGATATCAGACGGCTAAGGCTACCCCCCACCCCCCTACAACCTCACCCCTGTTGTTTCTCAGTGGTTTTGGACTCCTCAGAGCAACCACCATCTCTGGAGACTGTTTGTTTGCTTTGTGTTGGCTTGTTTTTGTGTTCAGAGAAGAGTTAGTTTATGATCAGGAAAACCCTCCTAGGCTGGCCGGGCTCCTGGAACTCCCTTTGGGCTCCTCACAACGGACACCCGCCTAACCCCTCTCAGGCTGGCCAGGCTCCTGGAACTCCCAGTCAGCCACAGGACAGCAGAACTCCCGCTAACTTTAACCCAGGTTGCTCCAGCAACCATGTGCCCCAGAGCTCCGCTCTTTTGCGGATTAGTAGCCCCTGGGGAGTACAAGGTGTGGGGGAATTGCTGAAGGGGAGCTCCTTTGGGAACCGGGGGTTTTGGACACCCCTAACCCCATAACTTCAACAGACTGTAACTCTGGTCCCCAGTAACGAATCATGCTGATTTTTGGACTGTGAAATCTGGGGACCGAGAGCTTTAAAACCGCCACCCATAGGTATTGAGATTATGTGGGACTGTGGCTCCTATGGAGGGGCGGGAATGGCGGGAAAATTGTGGGATTGTCCTTTGTGTTATTAAGATGAGCTCTGTGTATAAAAGGAGTGTATGTTTTACAATAAAATCAGTTCTTGTCTAACCTGAAGGCTAGTCTGTCTAGTTATTTGGGTTGGCTCCAGCTAAAATCACTTTTCCTGGGCTACATAGCAGCCTGTTCCAGGCAGAGGAAGGACACTCTGGCAGAGCTACCTAGTCTGGTAGCTGGAGTCTGCCATAGGGTGGGACCCTGAGTACTGGTGCTGTCGGGCATCAGGGGTGGCTACAGGCTGTGGTCACTTGCCAGCTACATAGCTGCAGTCGGCAGGGAGGAAGCAGGACCCGTTTGGCGGAGCTACCCAGTCGGGGTAGCCGGGGGTATCCGTCACATTGGCTGGCAGCGGTGGTATCTGCTTCTATCACACAGTTTCTGCCGACAGAGGAGACGTGCCACAGTAGCCAATAACTATGGGAACCAATCTCCTAAAGAGAGCAGAGGAGGCGCTGGCCCAGCTGGACATTCCTAGTTCGTATTGGGACATGCTGGCACAAAGGGACCTTGTCCGCCGACGACTCTGGAGGGAGGCTCTTAAACAAGAGCAGGGCTATCGAGTAACAACCCTCTCCCCTGATGACGAAGATTACTGGCTCCAATGGAAGTTCAGAGTACCTTGCCTGGGAGGAAAGCCCCAGGTGGAATGGCTGGCTGAATTGGATGGACTGGTCCAGGAGGAGATGGTTCTGGATGACAGCTACAGGGCCTTCCGATGGTATGCTATGCAAGTGTGGCCATGGCTGGGTGATGGTGTCCCCACAGAGGGCTTTGGCTACGGCGGCCCTGGATTACTATTTGAACTAATGGCAGATGACCCAGATTTTGGGAGTCAGGAGGAGTGGAGACTTAAGGACATTTGTGAGTACCGAGGGAGCCTGCTGAGTCTCTCAGGGGTGCCCTGGCTGCAAGCCGATTTGGATTATATATGTGGCAAGGAATTGGAGATGGAACAGAGATACAAAAGACTGATAGATTGCGTTAAACAGCATGCCACACAGCCTGCAGGGAGCTATGATACAGCAGTCTGGGAATCATGGAGGTTGGCCTTAGAGAATTGGCAACAGAGCATAAGCGACAACGAGCTGCTAGATACAGATCAGCAGTCGGGCCCGAAGCTTATGGACGTGGACAAGGGAGAGATGGATGTCGATAACTCTCCCCAGCAGCAGAACCCCTTCCTGGAAGAGGAGACAGTCGGTCTCCCTCCCCAGCGGCAGAGCCAGGAGCCGGGAGAGGAGAGAGTCGGTCTCTCTCCCCAGCGGCAGAGTCATCCCCTGGGAGCGGAGGTAGTTGTCCTCCCTCTCTGTAAACAGAACACCTTCCTGGGAGAGGAGACAGTCGGTCTCTCTCCCCAGCGGCAGAGCCAGGAGCCGGGAGAGGAGATAGTTGGTATCTCTCCCCAGCGGCAGAGCCATCCCCTGGGAGCGGAGGTAGTCGTCCTCCCTCCCCGTAAGCCAAACCCCTTCACGGGAGAGGAGACAGTCGGTCTCTCTCCCCAGCGGCAGAGCCAGGAGCCGGGAGAGGAGACAGTCGGTCTCTCTCCCCAGCGGCAGAGCTATCCCCTGGGAGCGGAGGTAGTCGTTCTCCCTCCCCGTAAACAGAACCCCTTCCCGGGAGAGGAGACAGTTGGTCTCTCTCCCCAGCGGCAGAGCCAGGAGCTGGGAGAGGAGACAGTCGGTCTCTCTCCCCAGAGGCAGAGCCATCCCCTGGGAGCGGAGGTAGTTGTCCACCCTCCCCTTACAGAGAAGCCCTTGCAGGGAGAGATGGGTATTGATATCTCTCCCCAGTGGCCGAATCCCTTTCTAGGAGAGGTGATAGTTGGTCTCTCTCCCCAGCGGCAGCACAGTTTCCCATGGAGCGGAGGTAGCAGACCTCCCTCCCCAGTGGTAGATCTCCTTCTTGGGAGAAGAGACAGATGGACTCTCCCCTCAGTAGCTTGGCAGGGTCTCTACCCTTTTCTTGTCCTGGAGTATATCTCACAGGGGGCAGGCAAGGGGGGTACCCGCTCATGCAGTTGGTGCCACAAGTTTGGGCACCCGAGTTTTGCCTGCCCCACCAAGGAGCAACCTCAACCTACAGTCTGGGGTGGGTATACCGCCAGGAAACCTGCACTGGCTTTGTTTGTGGGTGGGTCAGCTGGTTCTCAACAGAGAGTCACAGAGGGAGACAGTTTGGCCATGGAACTTAAGGACACTGGAACTTGTGGAACAGCAATTGTTTGGGAGCCGGCCTTAGTAAACTTGTTTGGGACTTTGTATTATGTGACTAACCCAGCGCCCAGGGCGCAGGGTATAAACACCAGCAGGAACCCCACAGGGTGCCCCAAGCTCAGGAGAGATGGGATAACCTCTCTCAGCAACCGAGAAGTGGAGGGCCACCGTCGGACAGCCCCAGGCCGAACCGTTAAGGGTCTAGCCGGGTCTGCCGAACTGGAGGGGGGAGATGTCACGGATATCAGATGGCTAAGGCTACCCCCCACCCCCCTACAACCTCACCCCTGTTGTTTCTCAGTGGTTTTGGGCTCCTCAGAGCAACCACCATCTCCGGAGACTGTTTGTTTGCTTTGTGTTGGCTTGTTTTTGTGTTCAGAGAAGAGTTAGTTTATGACCAGGAAAACCCTCCTAGGCTGGCCGGGTTCCTGGAACTCCCGGTCGGCCGCCTCACAACGGACACCCGCCTAACTTCTCTCAGGCTGGCCAGGCTCCTGGAACTCCCAGTCGGCCACAGGACAGCAGAACACCGCTAACTTTAACCCAGGTCGCTCCAGTAACCATGTGCCCCAGAGCTCCGCTCTTTTGTGGATTAGTAGCCCCTGGGGAGTACAAGGTGTGGGGGAATTGCCGAAGGGGAGCTCCTTTGGGAACCGGGGGTTTTAGACACCCCTAACCCCATAACTTCAATGGACTGTAACTCCGGTCCTCAGTAACGAATCATGCTGATTTTTGGAATGTGAAATCTGGGGACCGAGAGCTTTAAAATGACACCATGGAATCACCCCGAAACCATCACCCATAGGTATTGAGATTATGTGGGACTGTGGCTCCTATGGAGGTGCCGGGCTGTCTGGAGGGGCGGGAATGGCGGGAAAATTGTGGGATTGTCCTTTGTTTTATCAAGATGAACTCTGTGTATAAAAGGAGTGTATGTTTTACAATAAAATCAGTTCTTGTCTAACCTGAAGGCTAGTCTGTCTAGTTATTTGGGTTGGCTCCAGCTAAAATCACTTTTCCTGGGCTACATAGCAGCCTGTTCTAGGCAGAGGAAGGACACTCTGGCAGAGCTACCTAATCTGGTAGCTGGAGTCTGCCACAGGGTGGGACCCTGAATATTGGTGCTATCGGGCATCAGGGGTGGCTACAGGCTGTGGTCACTTGCCAGGTACATAGCTGCAGTCAGCAGGGAGGAAGCAGGACCCGTTTGGCGGAGCTACCTAGTCGGGGTAGCCAGGGGTATCCGTCACATATATATATATATATATATACATGATTATATTTAGGTATAGATATATAGAGAAATATAGAGGAATGTCTATTTATAAATACTTAGAACATATTATGCTATGTACAGAACATTGGAATGTAAAATATTTACAGTAAATAGATAGTTAAAACCTTTATTACAAAATGAATATTGCATAAATATGATTTTACATGTTTTTATCTACTTAACTGCTAAGGGTTTCAATGTACACACACGCACATTATATATATATATATATATATATATATATATATAAACAATGTAGAAGAAGGGCACTCTCAGGGTTTGTATAGAGACAAATATTTTCTTTATTCCTAGAACATTAATACATGGTTTTGACCATGTATTAATGTTCTAGGAATAAAGAAAATATTTGTCTCTATACAAACCCTGAGAGTGCCCTTCTTCTACATTGTTCTTTAACTATCTCTTATAAGGATTGCACCCAGGTTGTGGCTGCTCCACCTGGTTGGAGTGCTGGGCTATACGCTATTTTGACTTTTGATATATATATATACACTGTATATAACACATTATATATATATATATATGCCTATATATGTATACATGTGTATTTATGTGTATATATGTCTGTAAATACATATATACACATATAAATACATATGTACATGCATGCATATCCATCTTTAGACATATGTATGTATGTATCTCAATGTTAAAGCCCTTTGTCTGCCTTTTTTTTCTAACACTTGAGATCTCATATCTTTGAGCCCTTATAACTTTTGTTTGCAATATTTTTTGTGAATATTTTTTATTTTTTATTAGATAATGTGACGTCGCTGTAATCATTCTAACGTAAAGCGTAATTGTGCTGAAGCGATTGTGTTTACTTTCAACTCGTAATTCGAGCGGTAAGCCCGACGAGCACAAACCCCCGCAAAAAACCCTTATCAATTGCGCAAATGTTTATGCTCTACTCATAATCTGGCCCAATATTGGTAAACTAAATACAGACTAAATTGAATAAAGAACAAAATTAAAAGCCAGGGACAGGAAGCCCAAAATACGTGACTTAAAAAATAGGACAGTTGGAAACTATGTCAACCTTATTGATCTTTATAACCTTTTCATGGACTTTTGCAACCTTCATAGAAGGAAGTTGTAATCAGCAAATGATAAAAGTCTGCATCATACAAAAAATTGATACACTGTTGTACTCTTTATAAGCGCATGTGAATTTTATCTCTGTAGTTATGATTTGGAGAAGAGGAACATGAATGCTAATGCTCCATAAAAAATGTATTAAAGTTTTTCATACAATATTTATTTGATACAAAATACAATTACATGCATACACACATACAACATAATCATTTTGCTTAGGCGCATGCACACACACTTCCCCTTTTGTTCTCTAACACTTAACGCCTAATTTTCTTATTTGTTTAACTTATATGGGTTGATAATAGGAGAGAATTGGAAAGTGGTAGAGGGAGTGTGAGAGAATGAGACAGGGAAAGCAACGGAGAGAGTGAAAGAGGGTAAGAGGAATCAGTGAATCATGAGACAGTGAGATATAGGATATTGAGATAAGAAAGGTGTGGGTGTAAGGAGTCGGAGTGTGTCTGTAAATGATGAGTAGAGAAAGATCCAGATAACAGGAGGATATAGGAAAAAAGCACTACAGACTGATACCTCCAAAATTTCCCAAAAATATTTATTGGAAAGTCATTGCTAGGGTAAAGCAGATAAAATAACAGAACTAAATCAATCTCCTAAATTAAAAGATTAAATTTTTCCCAAAATGTTCTCTTATGCACACAGGGGTCCTGACTTTAACCATGATGAGGATAAATGAAAGAGCAGAAAGAAAGACTGCCTTAGTTAGAAAAACGTATGTTAAAACAAGGAATATTAATCACACAGACTATATATAAATTTTTGGTTAAAAGGAATGTAAATGTGTAAAGCTACCTGTGAAAGGTTCACCTATAGCTAGAATACTTACCTTAACGCACTCTGGAGAGTACGCTAACTCCATACTCTTCTTGCCAGAGCTCTGGCTATGTTCACAGCAGGATTATCGCTCTCAGTTCCCAGGACCTGCACTAAATATATATATATATATATATATATATATATACACATATATATAGCCTGTGTGATTAATATTCTTTAATTTATATATAAAGTTAAAAAGCACCTATATTGGGGGGACTTTCAAGCAGTGGCCATATTAGGTAGCAATATTTTGAGCTGCTCCAAGCCTGTGAGATATTTTTTCAAAATTTAAGTTATTTGGAATCATCCAGGATCTGGACCTCCAGATTCTAATCTATGAGAGGCTCCTGCTTCGATTGAGCTCTCTACCATGCAACTCTGCAGCCCTAATATACCAGAGATTATCTTGAGGCCTCTGCCTCCATACCAATCCCCCAGCAGGTACCTCCAGCAGCACCCATGCAGGCCCAGACCATGACACTCCCACCACCATGTTTGACTGTAGGCAAGACACACTTGTCTTTGTACTCCTCACCTGGTTGCCGCCATAAACGCTTGACACCATCTGAACCAAATAAGTTTATCTTGGTCTCATCGGACTACAGGACATGGTTCCAGTAATCCATGTCCTCAGTTTGCTTGTCTTCAGCAAACTGTTTGCGGGCTTTCTTGTGTATCATCTTTAAAAGAGGCTTCCTTCTGGGACGACAGCCATGCAGTCCAGTTTGATGCAGTGTGTGGCGTATGGTCTGAGCGCTGACAAGCTGACCCCCCACCCCTTCAACCTCTGCAGCAATGCTGGCAGCACTCATATGTCTATTTCCCAAAGACAACCTCTGGTGATGACGCTGAGCATGTGCACTCAACTTCTTTGGATGACCATGGCGAGGTCTTTTCTGAGTGGAACCTGTCCTGTGAAACCACTGTATGGTCTTGCCCATCGTGCTGCAGCTCAGTTTCAGGGTCTTGGCAATCTTCTTATAGCCTAGGCCATCTTTATATAGAGCAGCAATTCTTTTTTTCAGATCCTCAGAGAGTTCTTTGCCATGAGGTGCCATGTTGAACTTCCAGTGACCAGTATAAGAGAGTGTGAGAGTGATAACACCAAATTTAACACACCTGTTCCCCATTCACACCTGAGACCTTGTAACACTAACGAGTCACATGACACCAGGGAGGGAAAATGGTTAATTGGGCCCAATTTGAACATTTCCACTTAGGGGTGTACTCACTTTTGTTGCCATCGGTTTAGACATTAATGGCTGTGTGTTGAGTTATTTTAAGGGGACAGCAAATTTACACTGTTATACAGGCTGTACACTCACTACTTTACATTGTAGCAAAGTGTCATTTCTTCAGTGTTGTCACATGAAAAGATATAATAAAATATTTACAAAAATGTGAGGGGTGTACTCACTTTTGTGAGATACTGTACATATACATCTTTAGACATGTGTATGTATGTATCTCAATGTTAAAGACCTTTTGCCTGCCTTTTTTTTTCCAACACCTGAGATCTCATATCTTTGAGCCCTTATAACTTTTGTGTGCAATATTTTTTGTGAATAATTTTTATTAGATAATGTTATAATAATTGTAACTGTACTTTGTAATGTATTTCTGATGTGACATTGCTGTAATCATTGTAAAGAAAATCGCAATTGCGCTAAAGTGATCATGTTTACTTTCAACTCATAATATGAGCGCAAAGTCGACGAGCACAAACCCCCACGATTAACCCCTTATCGCTTGCGTGCAAATGTTTGTGCTCTACTCATAATCTAGCCCAATATTGGTAAACTAACTCAACTAACTAAATACAGACTAAATTGAATAAAGAACAAAATTAAAAGTCAAGGACAAGAAGCCAAAAAACATGACTGTCCCGGATAAAATGGGAGAGTTGGAAACTATTATTTTATACAAAATACAATTACATGCATACACACATACAACATAATCATTTTGCTTAGGTGCATGCACACACACTTCCCCTTTTGTTCTCTAACTCTTACTTAACGCTTATTTTTATTTTTATTTATTTTTTGTTTAACTTATATGGTTTGATAGCGGGAGAGACTTGGAGAGTGGTAGAGGGAGTGCTTGAATGAGACAGGGAGAGCAGCGGAGGGAGTGAAAGAGGGTGGGGGAATCAGTGAATTACAAGACAATGAGAGCTAGGATAGTGAGATAAGAAAGGTGTGGGTGTAAGGAGTGTGTGTGTAAATGGAGTAGAGAGAGATCAAGAAACCTCCAAAATTTCTCAAAAATAATTATTGGAAAATCCTTGCTATGGCAAAGTCATGGACAGATGAAATAACAGAACTTATTCCATCTCCTAAATTAAAAGATTCAAATTTTCCCAAAAAGTTCTGATACACAGAGCAGACAGAAAGACTACCCTGGTTAGAAAAACCTATGTTAAAACAAGGAATATTAATCACATGGACTATATATATATATATTTTTGGTTAAAATGAATGTAAATGTTCAAAGATACAGGTGAAAGGTTCACTTATAGCTAGGATACTTACCTTAGCGTGCTCTGGAGAGTTTGCTAAGTCCATCCTCTTCTTGCCAGAGCCCTGGCCACGCTCTTAGCAGGCTTAACGCTCTTACGGCTAGATTTAGAGTTTTGTCGGTAACGACCCGCGTAGCTAATGCTGGCTTTTTTTCTGGCCGCACCTTTAAAATAACTCTGGTATTGAGAGTCCACAGAATGGCTGCGTTAGGCTCCAAAAAAGGAGCGTAGAGCATATTTAACGCAACTTCAACTCTCGATACCAGAGTTGCTTACGGACGCGGCCAGCCTAAAAAACGTGCTCGTGCACGATTCCCCCATAGGAAACAATGGCGCTGTTTGAGTTGAAAAAAAACCTAACACCTGCAAAAAAAGCCGCGTTCAGCTCCTAACGCAGCCCCATTGTTTGCTATGGGGAAACACTTCCTACGTCTGCACCTAACACTCTAACATGTACCCCGAGTCTAAACACCCCTAATCTTACACTTATTAACCCCTAATCTGCCGCCCCCGCTATCGCTGACCCCTGCATATTATTATTAACCCCTAATCTGTCGCTCCGTAAACCGCCGCTACTTACATTATCCCTATGTACCCCTAATCTGCTGCCCCTAACATCGCCGACCCCTATATTATATTTATTAACCCCTAATCTGCCCCCCACAACGTCGCCTCCACCTGCCTACACTTATTAACCCCTAATCTGCCGACCGGACCGCACCGCTATTATAATAAAGTTATTAACCCCTAATCCGCCTCACTAACCCTATAATAGATAGTATTAACCCCTAATCTGCCCTCCCTAACATTGCCGACACCTAACTTCAAACATTAACCCCTAATCTGCCGACTGGAGCTCACCGCTATTCTAATAAATGTATTAACCCCTAAAGCTAAGTCTAACCCTAACACTAACACCCCCCTAAATTAAATATAATTTAAATCTAACGAAATTAATTAACTCTTATTAAATAAATTATTCCTATTTAAAGCTAAATAATTACCTGTAAAATAAATCCTAATATAGCTACAATATAATTATAATTTATATTATAGCTATTTTAGGATTTATATTTGTTTTACAGGTAACTTTGTATTTATTTTAACCAGGTACAATAGCTATTAAATAGTTAAGAACTATTTAATAGCTAAAATAGTTAAAATAATTACAAATTACCTGTAAAATAAATCCTAACCTAAGTTACAATTAAACCTAACACTAGACTATCAATAAATTAATTAAATAAAATATCTACAATTACCTACAATTAAACCTAACACTACACTATCAATACATTATTTAAATACAATATCTACAAATAAATACAATGAAATAAACTAACTAAAGTACAAAAAATAAAAAAGAACTAAGTTACAAAAAATAAAAAAATATTTACAAACATTAGAAAAATATTACAACAATTTTAAACTAATTACACCTACTCTAAGCCCCTAATAAAATAACAAAGCCCCCCAAAATAAAAAAATGCCCTACCCTATTCTAAATTACAAAAGTTCAAAGCTCTTTTACCTTACCAGCCCTGAACAAGGCCCTTTGCGGGGCATGCCCCAAAGAATTCAGCTCTTTTGCCTGTAAAAAGAAAACATACAATACCCCCCCCAACATTACAACCCACCACCCACATACCCCTAATCTAACCCAAACCCCCCTTAAATAAACCTAACACTAAGCCCCTGAAGATCTTCCTACCTTATCTTCACCCTGCCAGGTTCACCGATCCGTCCTCGGAATTCTTGATCCAAGCCTCGGAAGTGTTGATCCAAGCCCAAGCGGGGGGCTGAAGAGCGACGTCCATCCTCGGGCTGAAGTCTGGATCCAAGCGGCGACTGAAGAAATCCATCCTCGGGCTGAAGTTGGAAGTCCATCATCTGGATGAAGTCTTCTATCAAGCCGCATCTTCAATCTTCTTTCTTCTGGAACGGAGCGGAACCATCTTCTTCCAAGCCGACGCGGAACATCCTCTTCAACCGACGACTAGACGACGAATGACGGTTCCTTTAAATGACGTCATCCAAGATGGCGTCCCTCGAATTCCGATTGGCTGATAGGATTCTATCAGCCAATCGGAATTAAGGTAGGAATATTCTGATTGGCTGATGGAATCAGCCAATCAGAATCAAGTTCAATCCGATTGGCTGATCCAATCAGCCAATCGGATTGAACTTGATTCTGATTGGCTGATTCCATCAGCCAATCAGAATATTCCTACCTTAATTCCGATTGGCTGATAGAATCCTATCAGCCAATCGGAATTCGAGGGACGCCATCTTGGATGACGTCCCTTAAAGGAACCGTCATTCGTCGGGAAGTCGTCGTCGGAAGAAGATGGGTCCGCGGTGGAGGTCTTCAAGATGGAGCCGGTCCTCATCGGATGAAGATAGAAGATGCCGCTTGGAAGAAGATGGTTGCCGGTCCGGATCTACTCTTCTTCCCGGATAGGATGAAGACTTTGGACCCTCTTCTGGACTTCTTCAGCCGTCGGATGATGGATGTCTAGCCCCCTCTTGGGTTGGATGAAGATATCGGAGCCAGGACGGATCGGTGTGATACCCGGTGAGGTGAAGACAAGGTAGGAAGATCTTCAGGGGCTTAGTGTTAGGTTTATTTAAGGGGGGTTTGGGTTAGATTAGGGGTATGTGGGTGGTGGGTTGTAATGTTGGGGGGGGGGTATTGTATGTTTTTTTTTTTTACAGGCAAAAGAGCTGAATTTCTTGGGGCATGCCCCGCAAAGGGCCCTGTTCAGGGCTGGTAAGGTAAAAGAGCTTTGAACTTTTGTAATTTAGAATAGGGTAGGGCATTTTTTTATTTTGGGGGGCTTTGTTATTTTATTAGGGGGCTTAGAGTAGGTGTAATTAGTTTAAAATTGTTGTAATATTTTTCTAATGTTTGTAAATATTTTTTTATTTTTTGTAACTTAGTTTCTTTTTTATTTTTTGTACTTTAGTTAGTTTATTTCATTGTATTTATTTGTAGATATTGTATTTAAATAATTTATTGATAGTGTAGTGTTAGGTTTAATTGTAGGTAATTGTAGGTATTTTATTTAATTAATTTATTGATAGTCTAGTGTTAGGTTTAATTGTAACTTAGGTTAGGATTTATTTTACAGCTAATTTGTAATTATTTTAACTATTTTAGCTATTAAATAGTTCTTAACTATTTAATAGCTATTGTACCTGGTTAAAATAAATACAAAGTTACCTGTAAAATAAATATAAATCCTAAAATAGCTATAATATAAATATAATTTATATTGTAGCTATATTAGGATTTATTTTACAGGTAAGTATTTAGCTTTAAATAGGAATAATTTATTTAATAAGAGTTAATTAATTTAGTTAGATTTAAATTATATTTAACTTAGGGGGGTGTTAGTGTTAGGGTTAGACTTAGCTTTAGGTGTTAATACATTTATTAGAATAGCGGTGAGCTCCAGTCAGCAGATTAGGGGTTAATGTTTGAAGTTAGGTGTCGGCGATGTTAGGGAGGGCAGATTAGGGGTTAATACTATGTATTATAGGGTTAGTGAGGCGGATTAGGGGTTAATAACTTTATTATAGTAGCGGTGCGGTCCGCTCGGCAGATTAGGGGTTAATAAGTGTAGGCAGGTGGAGGGGACGTTGAGGGGGGCAGATTAGGGGTTAATAAATATAATATAGGGGTCGGCGGTGTTAGGGGCAGCAGATTAGGGGTACATAGCTATAATGTCGGGGGCGGCGGCGTGCGGACGGCAGATTAGGGGTTAATTATTGTAGGTAGCTGGCGGCGACGTTGTGGGGGGCAGGTTAGGGGTTGATAAATATAATATAGGGGTCGGGGGTGTTAGGGGCAGCAGATTAGGGGTACATAAGTATAACGTAGGTGGCGGTCGGCAGATTAGGGGTTAAAAAATGTAATCGAGTGGCGGCGATGTGGGGGGGGGGGGCTCGGTTTAGGGGTACATAGGTAGTTTATGGGTGTTAGTGTACTTTATAGCACAGTAGTTAAGAGCTTTATAAACCGGCGTTAGCCCAGAAAGCTCTTAACTACTGACTTTTTTCTGCGGCTGGAGTTTTGTCGTTAGAATTCTAACGCTCACTTCAGCCACGACTCTAAATACCGGAGTTAGAAAGATCCCATTGAAAAGATAGGATACGCAATTGACATAAGGGGATCTGCGGTATGGAAAAGTCGCGGCTGAAAAGTGAGCGTTAGACCCTTTTTTGAATGACTCCAAATACCGGCGGTAGCCTAAAACCAGCGTTAGGAGCCTCTAACGCTGGTTTTCACGGCTACCACGAAACTCTAAATCTAGGCCTTAGTTCCCAAGACTTGCACTAAATATATATATACAGTATATAGTCTGTGTGATTAATATTCTTTATTTTTGTATATAAAATTAAAAAGCACCTATATTAAACCTATGTTGTATATGAGATATTAGAACACATACCTGTTTATCTATACAGAATAATATTACAAAACCAAATCACTTGAAAGAGCTGCTCTAGAGATTAATAAATAAACAAACGGTGCGCTCTATAATGACTCCTCTACCTTCCACTCCGCATTTTAAGGAAAACGCCCTTTCTTCACCTATGGTAAGCCCACACACACTTTGAACATCCAATGATACACTATTGCAAAAAGTTTAGGTTAAGGTGAAAGGAAATTAATTTATGATATTAATGTAATTATACTTGTCTTACTCTTACCTTTAAATAATATATTATTATAATGTAAGATCCATGATATCACTAGACAATATGAAGGGGGGGGGGGGATACATGAATGAAACAAGCAAATAATGTCAGATGTTTCAAAGAATTATACAGGGAGTGCAGAATTATTAGGCAAATGAGTATTTTGACCACATCATCCTCTTTATGCATGTTGTCTTACTCCAAGCTGTATAGGCTCGAAAGCCTACTACCAATTAAGCATATTAGGTGATGTGCATCTCTGTAATGAGAAGGGGTGTGGTCTAATGACATCAACACCCTATATCAGGTGTGCATAATTATTAGGCAACTTCCTTTCCTTTGGCAAAATGGGTCAAAAGAAGGACTTGACAGGCTCAGAAAAGTCAAAAATAGTGAGATATCTTGCAGAGGGATGCAGCACTCTTAAAATTGCAAAGCTTCTGAAGCGTGATCATCGAACAATCAAGCGTTTCATTCAAAATAGTCAACAGGGTCGCAAGAAGCGTGTGGAAAAACCAAGGCGCAAAATAACTGCCCATGAACTGAGAAAAGTCAAGCGTGCAGCTGCCAAGATGCCACTTGCCACCAGTTTGGCCATATTTCAGAGCTGCAACATCACTGGAGTGCCCAAAAGCACAAGGTGTGCAATACTCAGAGACATGGCCAAGGTTAGAAAGGCTGAAAGACGACCACCACTGAACAAGACACACAAGCTGAAACGTCAAGACTGGGCCAAGAAATATCTCAAGACTGATTTTTCTAAGGTTTTATGGACTGATGAAATGAGAGTGAGTCTTGATGGGCCAGATGGATGGGCCCGTGGCTGGATTGGTAAAGGGCAGAGAGCTCCAGTCCGACTCAGACGCCAGCAAGGTGGAGGTGGAGTACTGGTTTGGGCTGGTATCATCAAGGATGAGCTTGTGGGGCCTTTTCGGGTTGAGGATGGAGTCAAGCTCAACTCCCAGTCCTACTGCCAGTTTCTGGAAGACACCTTCTTCAAGCAGTGGTACAGGAAGAAGTCTGCATCCTTCAAGAAAAACATGATTTTCATGCAGGACAATGCTCCATCACACGCGTCCAAGTACTCCACAGCGTGGCTGGCAAGAAAGGGTATAAAAGAAGAAAATCTAATGACATGGCCTCCTTGTTCACCTGATCTGAACCCCATTGAGAACCTGTGGTCCATCATCAATGTGAGATTTACAAGGAGGGAAAACAGTACACCTCTCTGAACAGTGTCTGGGAGGCTGTGGTTGCTGCTGCACGCAATGTTGATGGTGAACAGATCAAAACACTGACAGAATCCATGGATGGCAGGCTTTTGAGTGTCCTTGCAAAGAAAGGTGGCTATATTGGTCACTGATTTGTTTTTTTTTTGTTTTTGAATGTCAGAAATGTATATTTGTGAATGTTGAGATGTTATATTGGTTTCACTGGTAAAAATAAATAATTGAAATGGGTATATATTTGTTTTTGTTAAGTTGCCTAATAATTATGCACAGTAATAGTCACCTGCACACACAGATATCCCCCTAAAATAGCTATAACTAAAAACAAACTAAAAACTACTTCCAAAACTATTCAGCTTTGATATTAATGAGTTTTTTTGGGTTCATTGAGAACATGGTTGTTGTTCAATAATAAAATTAATCCTCAAAAATACAACTTGCCTAATAATTCTGCACTCCCTGTATTGCTGCTTCTAAAATCTGCTGTTTGAAAAATATGTTTTGATGTATAGGTCTACTGGTGGAAATATATTAAAAGTACACACAAACCTGTACATAATGCTCTGCAGAATTGAAGCAAAAGGAGTGATCCCAATTCCTGCGCCAATTAGTACAGCATGCTCTGAGGTAAAAATGCGACGGGTTGGAGTTCCATAAGGTCCGTCAATATAACACTAAAATAAGGGGAAACACATGGACCAATAGAGTAATCTGCCTGGTAACCTATCTATATAAAAAAATGTTTAATATTTTATCAGTGCCATGTGTATGTGCCCAGTGAATATGCACAGGCATGAAGTGGTTGATAAGTTCCACACAAAATCCAATTAACACTGGAGTAAGCAGAGAGATACACATGGTTCCAGTCTCTGTGTTAAAAAAAGGCTCTAGCAGTTTATTCATAGCAGTATGTTAGGGCTTTACATCTTCAGCATTAAACACTAAATACATTTTATAAGCATAGTATTGAGGTTATTCCCTGCCCCCCTCTATTCATGGGTGCTACCATGTTGAAATCTACACTACATTCCAATGCTGATGTGTTTACAGATGTGCAGCAAGTCTCCTTCAGATACCTGCAGTGTAACGTAGATTCCATAAAGACAGAACCCATGGTTAGAGGGAGGTGCATGATGTGTCCAAGTTGGTGATGATCTCTAAAAGATATCTAGATACCTTTATTAAAAAACAAAATGATATATAGCATAAATATATTATTAAACATTAAAACCAAGCAGCATGGTGGTAGCCAGAGGCGATGTGCCACCAAGGGCACTCTTGCTATTGGTTTGCCACAACTGCTCTATCACATTCACCGGATAGTTATTCCATATAACCTTGTCCACAATTAGTAAACTAGAATGTTTTCATAATTCCTGATAGTAATGGAAAAACAAATATATACAACGTTTGGAACAACCAAAATCTAAATTAATACTCTCTAACTCCTTTTCTGAGTAAAAACTGTGACTGGTCTATGTAATGATAGTTTATAATATAAACTAGTCGTAACATTTTTGTTTTTAAATCTTAGCAAAAAGTAACCTACCTTTATGTTGCACAGCATGTGGTTGTCATGGACCTTGAAGGGTACCTGCAACACACATAATAGCATCACCTTTATTAATTAAAGTATTATAAAAAAGAGGATGTTTGTACTCTTAGAAGAGCCAGAAGCTGCGATCTATATATAATTATTTCTCAGTCTCTTTATTAGAATACAACCAGAAAATACAGGATATTTGTATGCAGTAATAAAAAACAGAAAAAAATCCCTTTACACTTGAGCAATAATAGGAACCTGGCTCTTGTAAACCTAAATGGAATGGAACTCTAATTAATGTCATTGCTAACACCTGTATTTGTCCTACTATTTCATGTCAGAATAACTGCTGTAAAAAAGGTCTATTACACAGTGCTTGAGCATTACATACACATGGGGTATGAGTTTAATTAATTGGAAGTTTGCTAATAAGACCAACTTTCAATCACATCATTCCATTCAAAATGCCAAAGATCCCAGAATTTGACAGACATAAAATCATAAAATCATACTTTTGGTATTTAAGCTATTATAAAGAGGTTTGAAGAATCAGGAGAGGTCAAGGTCAAAAAAAGGACTGGAAGGTCAAGAAAACTTTCAAAATCTGTTGAGAAGTTTCTCAGAGTTTCTTCTTTGAGAGACCGGAAGAAGTCCAGCAAGGACCTGGCTCAGCATCTGACACCTTCATCGGAATGCCAAGTTGACCCTTCTATAGTTTGAAGAAGCTTGATTAGGAATGTTCTTTCTGGAAGGGTAGCAGCCAAGAAACCACTTTTTCTGAAGGAAACATTGTGAAAAGGCTAAGATATGCTAAAGCTCACAAAGATTTCAATGAATATCAGTGTAAAAGAGTATTATGGAGTGATTAATCCAAGTTTGAAATGTTTGGGTCTAATCGTCGACAATATGTGAGAAGAAGAGTTGGAGAGAGATGGAAGAATGAGTGCTTGCTGCATTCAGTGAAATATGGGGAGGGTCTGTCCTGGTTTGGGGCAGCATTTTTTTCTAGTGGTGTTGGCGATATTGCTCGAATTGATGGGATCATGAATCTTGAAAAGTAAAGACAGGTTTTAATTCATAATGGCAATAGTGACAGCGGTTGCTCCTAACCCGCCTGTCGGCATCCAGTGTACTACTCAAGCGGATGACGTAATCAGGCGTCATCGCAACTGCAGCTCCAAAACTCCAATCTTAGTGACCGGGTGCAATGCCCGAAGCACAGAGAACCAACTGTGTGATAAATCCAAAACAAGAAGAGTCCAGCAACGTGGCAAAGGTTGCACTCTAGTAAATACACCGCAAATGTGGTCTTACAATTTGCGTAAAAGTTAATGTTATACAATTTTGTGTTTTGAAACTGATAAATAATAACATGTTTATACAATGGGTTTTTGTAGTACACGGCACTCTGACTTGCTTACTCTATTGAACATGACATTATCTAAATATTGAGGATTTGTATATTCTTGGAGAATTTTTTATCTTTCCTTTGCGAAAACTGCATTTAATTAGCTGGATAAATAAGACTGTGGCATATTTTGTGTTCTTAATATTACATATTTTTAATGTCCAATGTTGCTTGTAAAAATTGTTTTGACATTAAAAGGTTAATATGCGTTCACCCATGGCCAGTATATAAGAGGGCCATATGTGCACTATCTATAGTCTCTGATGAAGTGCCACTAGGGGGCATGAATCGCGTCAGTCGTTTTTTCTATGTTTGTACCTGTTTGCCCTTTGTGAAGAATAAAATGACTTTTGAAGTTTTACTGCTGTGCTTCCGCACTTTAATTCATAATGCCATTCCTTCTGGAAAGTGCCCGATTTTGAATGTTTTTTGTTGTTGTTTTTTTAGCATTATAACGATCCCAAGCACACTGCTAAAGTAGTGAAATCATATTTGGAGAGAACAACAGCTGATAAATCACTGACAGTCATGGACTGACCTCCACAGAGTCCAGACCTGAATATTATAGAGGCAGTATGGGATCACCTAGACAGAGAAAGAAATTAAAGACAACCTAAATCTAAAGAAGAACTCTGGAAAGTGCTGAAAAAAGTCTGGTATAATATTGAATGTTCTTTATATTATATATATGCTATATCTGACATGCTTTGTGGAGAATTTATTTCCTGCCCGATAATTTATATTTTCTATGTTTTTAAAAAAGCTACTATGGTTAATATTTTGTTAATGGGATCAGTGCAATACTGCTTTGTTTATTATTGATTTGAACAGCCAATAGGATTTAAGTAACTCTCATCCTATTGGCTGATTTGAAATTTTCATCCAATAGGAATGCAAGGTATCCCTTTTATATTGGGTGTGTGTGGCAGACGATTGCATGGTGATGACCCTCCACGTCAGAGGTCTGAGTCGCCGCTGTTCCAGCTCCACTCCACGCCACCGGAATGAAGATGGAAGATAGAAGATGGTGCCGCCCTGGAAGAAGATCTTCGCCACCTGGGTGAAGTCTTTGCTCTGCCTGGAAGAAGATGGATGTCTGGACTTCAGGAATGGTGAGTACATTTTTTGGGGCTAGTGTTATTTTTAATTTTTAGGGCGGGGGAGGTAGTTTTTTTTTTTTTAGATTAGGGCTTTTTACATTTTTTAATTGACAGCAAAAGAACTGATTGCCCTTTTAACGGTAATGCTCATACAAATTCCCCTTTAGGGGCAATGGGTAGATTTGATTTTTTTAAGAGTTAGGTTATTTTATTTTATTTTGGGGGGTTGGGTGGGTGAGTGGTTTTACTTCTAGTGGTTAATTTGTATTTTTTTATGTAAAAGAGCTGATTTCTTCAGGGCAATGCCCTACAAAAGGCAATTTTAAAGGGGTATTGGTAGTTTAGTGTTAGATTAGGGGGTGTTTTTTGGGGGGGTGGCTTTTTTGTTTTTATAGGGTATTAGATTATGTTTATTTTTATTTTTTTTTGGATAATTTTTTTATTTTTTTGTAATCTTAGATTTTTTCATTTTTGTAATATTAGATTTTTTATTTTATTTTGATTTTATTTTTATGTAAACAGGTTTTTATGTAAAGATAGGATTTTTTGCTAATTTTTATTAATTTTTAAAGTTAGCCTTTTTTATGTAATTGTATTTAATTGGTTAATTAGTTAATTTAGGGGGTGTTAGGTTATGAAGTTTAGGGATTAGATTAATACTTTGCCTTGTGGGGGATGGCGGTTTAGGGGCTAATAGTGTTGATAGGTACTTTGCGTTGTGATGGATGGCAGATTAGGGGTTAATACATTTATTAGATAGTTTGTGATGTGGGGGATGGTGGATTAGGGGTTAATAGTTTTAATAGGTAGTTTGCGATGTGGGGGGTTGGCAATTAGTGGTTAATAGGTTAATTAGGTAGATTGTGTTGTGGGGGTTTGGCGGATTAGGGGTTAATAGTGTTAATAGGTAGATTGCTCTGTGGGGGGTTGGCGGATTAGGGGTTAATACATTTATTAGTTATTGCGGTGGGGGGATGGCGGTTGAGAGGTACATATTGCGCATGCGTTAGTTGGTGGGGGGATGTCGGTTGAGAGGTACATATTGCACATGTGTTAGGTGTTTGTTAAGACTTCCAGGGAGTTACGGTACTTATATATTCAGCGCAAGGCTTGCTGCGTCTGCCTATGTGTGGCGAGGTGAATATGGAGTAAAATTTCTACATTTTTGCCGCATAAGTCATTGCGCTCAATATGTGATACAAACTTGCAACGCCGGTTTTATGTTAGTTTATGGGAGTAAAAACTAGCGGCCAACAGGTAAAATATACGCACCGTATTTGTATGCAGCGTTGTATAGGTGATTGCTACATCCGTCTAAAAATAGATTCTTGCACCTGGGCCCTGTGGTTTCTAGTTACGCCTCTGGTCTAATTATTTGAAAAGCTTCAGGAAAAGTTTTTTTCTTTTTTTTCATATGAATACTGGTGTCAAATTGTCTTTGTTGAATACATGTATTTGAAAAAGCATAAGATAAATTGGTTTCTGTGTGGTATTCAAATGCTTTGGAATTGGTTAAAAATATTTGAAAATCACTATGACAAGCCATATAATGTACTCTGCAAGAGAATTCTGATGGGTTGGTATGAACTCCTTTGTTGTTTAAAATTCTCAAACAGATCATTATTAAAAGAAAAGGAAAAATAAAGGATTTGTTATATTGGGATATTCATAGGGTACATGGACACTAAAGGGGAGGGGATATAGAAAATAGGTTGCTTATTAAAGAAGCAGAGCTTATTTACAAGTTTGATACACTATTCCCTAAAGGTTAAACTCAGAGTTGGACCTATCACCATTTCTTTTTGAGAAGATTAGATTATCTTCCTGTATAATAAAAATTAGTGGTCTACTGTAAGATCCCTAATATTCCCTATATTAGGGGTTCCAATAATATTTTTATGCTTCCTAGTGTAACTATGATAAGTTGAATATGTTTACCAATGCTGTTTTACATTTTCACTATGTCGTTTTAAAATGTGTGTCAGCTATGTATTTGATAGTTAATTATACTGCAGGCAAAAAGATACCACCTTAAAGTAAACTGGACACACAGAAATAAGGTGATTCCACCTTTAATAAGTGCAATTAAACATTGACCAACAAGAAGCTGGAAGGACATTTAAAAGTCATGAACACATATGCCTAACTTATTCTTGAAAAACCCTCCTGAGGGTGAAACGCATTGAAGTTAAGACATATAGCATTTGTGTTAAATCACAGGACTATACTGGAGCACTGGGTATTATAACCCAGGTTATTTTGTTGGAAATTCCCTAATCTGCTGAAACTCTATCACTATAGATATCTCAGTTTCCAGCATGATATCTCAGTTTCCTGCGTGCTTTACTGTCAAAGGTATTTACTGTCTCATGTATACAGATAATATATCCCTCTTACCATATTGATATTTGATGGAATATTGGATGTTTGATGGAAATGGGATTGGATGTTAATTTTTTTTATGTATATCAAAATTATCACAATCTTACCAAATCAAACACAGTTTTGAAACTTCCATGATATTCAATACCCATTGTATTGATTATTCACTAATGATTTATGTCATAAATTAAGCATAATTATGCAATTTGCTAGAGGGTCCACTGGGGGCAGTGTGTAGAATTCATTTCCAGGCAGTGACATCATAGACCAGCCTACCTGATATAGTACCTCCCATGTTTAGAGTAAATTGGGGAATTTTGAAAAGGCTTGTCTCTTTCCACCATGAGCTAACAAGGATTAAGGACTGGAGTTGAAGCTGGGCCCAGCTGGCAGGCTGGGCCCTGTAGGTTAGAATTTGTACTTTTGTGAGTATTGTTTTGATTCATGGTTGTGTTTATTGTATTGTAATATGTTATCACTGTGTTGAGTATTGTTTCTGTCTTTTGTACTAGTATTGTTTTATTGTATTAACTTTTAATATGGATTGCCAAGTAAATTGTTAATTGATATTATACTGTTTCTTGTGTTTTTCTTCCACATATTCGACCATAAAACCAAGAACTAAAAAATATTAATGTTGTAATTCGGTTTATGCCTAACTTCACACCCATTTCCCCACAATGGCACAGTTAACAACCTATAATGTCTATCAATCACCGAAAACAGAACTGTACATGATAAAATACAACTGCTCTCCAGGCTCCACTCATCAGGCCACTCATTCTCATTCTGCTGGTCCAGCATTCTCTTCTCTCTTAACAGTCTCCTCTCTCTCTGCATGTATCAAATGTTGATATCTTGTAGATATGTTTTCTTCATGTTTTTGCATTTAATTTAATTTAATTTACAAGCTCGATCTTGTTTTACAAGTCCGAGTATGTGCAGATCACTTGCTATTATTATTTATCCAATGTGTATTATCGTTCAATCTGTGGGTGTTGGACATAAATTATGATTGGGTGGATTGTGATTGCCAAAGATAATGCTGTCCATGAATCGTGTGGGTGATCGTTTGCTTTAATTGTTCTGATATAAAAAAAAAAAGTATATTAGGAGCAGCAAAACAAGATCAACTAGATTGGAATCAACCCCTATATCTGTTTTAATTTACAAATCTATTGTGTCTAATTTTTATTTTCTAAAATGAAGCATTAGTAGAGCTAAAAAATGTGACAGTATAATGCTAAAAGTGGCATTAGTGGCATTTTAGATTAAAAAAATGCAACTGAACAAGGAAGATACCAACAAGAGTTGGCCAGAGCTAAACGATTGTGTTCAACTACTTTCTATACAGAACATTTCTAAAATATGAGAGATGTTAAAGAGACAAAATAGCATTATATAGAAAACTGAGATTATACATCTATGTTATAATTCCATTTTATAAAAATCCATTTACTATTTTTACAAAAGAGCGATTATCATAAAGTGAGCATATGGGGTTGTACCTCTCGACTTTCTGCTCCACTTAGGCTAACTCTGATCTCATCTCCTGTTGGGTGCTTGCGTGGTCTGTATGCAGTCAACTCAATTTGGTCATCCTTATTGGTGGCAATTGCTCCACTGGAATCAAACAAGCTGAAAAGGTGTTCCTAAAAAACAACATTGTTCTTGTAACTACTATTAGCAAAAAAGCAATAACTGATACATATGGTGAATTGAATTTCCAAGGTTCGGTTATTCTTCATCAGGTATTGATCAACTGACCCTTAAAGGGACGTTAATGTTATGTTTATGAGAAAATAAGTACTGTATTGTAAATAGATCTACATAGTAAAGCTGAAAATAACTATAAAAACTATAGGACATACAGCACACAGGTATTTTTGGATCATCTGTATTCATTACACGTGGACTGGGTAAAAATGCAGCACATACTGTATATATAACATGTAAAATCTTAATTTCGAACATGTAATATTGTACTCTTGTACTCTTACTTAGTTAATAATGTTGATGTATCTGATAGTTTAATGTCCTTACTCCCACTGTACCTTAAATGAGAAATAGAATTCATGGATTTGCAGAAAGTTGTTCGAATGTGTGAATGAAGATGATTTGTATGAAGAATTTTGTTGTACAGAGCTGTATCAAATTCTAAAATAAAGTGTTTTTTTCAGTAACTACTGTATAATTTGTCAAATTCATATGTGAAATGTGTTTACTCCTTATTTTCTTCAAAACAATTAGGTAACCATATCACCGCTGACACACTCAGTAGAGTGTGTCTTCTCCAGTACATTATTAATCTAGCTGCAGTGTAGAAGTCTATCAGCAGGGGGAGTCTGCAATCAACATAATCAGTACTAAGTTCACACTTTGCTTTACTGGGATCTCATGGGGTTTACTGAAATCTCACAAGATTTCATAGTAAACTTCCTTAAACCGAGGAAGGAAGTAAATAGACTGTGCATTACATGCCAGATGCACACTCGGCTTGGATGCTTACAGGGTCATGAAACCCCCCAAAAATTCTTCATAATTCAGATAGATAATACAATTTAAACAACTTTCCAATTTGCTTCTATTATTTAATTTGCTTCATTTTCTTGGTATCCTTTGTTGAAAAAGCAGCAATGCATTACTGGTAGCTAACTGAACACATCATGTAAGCCAAAAACATGAGGCATATATGTGCAACCACCAATCAACAGCTCTTGAGCCTACCTATGTGTCATTTTAACAAAGGATACAAAGAGAATAAAACAAATTAGATAATTTAAGTAAATTGGAAAGTTGTTTAAAATCACACGCTCTGTCTAATTTGTGAAAGAAAAAATTTGGGTTTAAAGTCCCTTTACAATGGGATGTGGCTACCAAAGATATTTTGAGGTAAAATATCTTCTTTTTTACATAAAGATAAAAATGTTTAGATGACATTTTCTAGTCAGCTCTTTACAGATTTGCTGCACCACTTCCAAGTGATTCAACATTTGGGTATCATATCCCTTTAATTTTCTAAAAAAAAGTGCAGACCGTGGAAGTCTCAAAGATATGAGCACTGTCTCCCATAGAAAGTAATAAAACTCTGAGATAGAGAATCTCACAGGGGAGAGTGATATTAACAGGGGAGCACCTGGTACTGGTATAAAGTTTCAGTTTGCAGTAAATAAAAATTAAACTAACATGTTTTCACTACAGTTTAACTTGTAAAATTGTACATGGTCTAGACAAAAAAACTTACAAGGAAATACTTGTTGACATTGACATGCATAGCTCCAAGGAGAAAACAAGAGAGGTGAAACAACTCCATCGCCTTACCAGAAGCACCACCCCATTAAGAGCCAGATTACGAGTGTCTATATATGTATACATATGTATTTTTATGTGTATATATGTATTTACAGACATACAGTATATACACATACAACCACAAAAATACATATGTACACACAAACATATATATATGCATTGGAGCCCTTTGCAGTTAAAGGGACAGTCTACACCAGAATTGTTATTGTTTTAAAAGATAGATAATCCATTTATTACCCATTCCCCAGTCTTGCATAACCAACACAGTTATATTAATATACTTTTTACCATTGTGATTACCTTGTATCTAAGCATCTTCTGACAGCCCCCTGATCACATGACTTTTATTTATTATCTATTGACTTGCATTTTAGCCAGAGGCTGTGCTGTGCTGACACTTAACTCCATGGGCGTGAGCACAATGTTATCTATATGGCCCACATGAACTAGCTGTCTCCTGTTGTGAAAAGCAAATAAAAAAGCATGTGATAAGAGGCTGTCAGTAGTGGTTTAGAAACAGGTAGAAATTTAGAGGTTTAAATATGACAAAGTATATTAATATAACAATTTTGTTTGTGCAAAGCTGGGGAATGGGTAGTAAAGGTGTTCTCCATCTTTTTAATATTTTATTTATATATATATATATATATATATATTATATAGGTATAGATAAATATTGTACCAAAACAACATCAGATATATGTAGAAATATTTGTTTATGAATAAACAGAACATATTCTTGTATGTGAAGAACATTGGAATGTGAAATATTCATATTTTCATGTCGGTTTAGCGAACATGAGAATATGCGATCGGGTTTGCGCGAGAGTGGGTGTTGTTTTTCCCCTTTTTTTTCCATTGACTTCTATGGGGGAATACGTAAATGTGCACACAATATTCTAAGTGCAGCTTTTGCACATCTCAGTTAGCGTGTGAGTGAAAACAGTTTACTTTTAACTCATAATATGAGCGCAACCCAACGCGTGCAAAAAGCTTACTTGTAGCTCAATTAACTCTCGAGCAGGAGCATTAATTAGGGCTCAATTTGTAATCTGGCCCTAAATTGTGGCTGGCCAGCCTCAGTTGCTGCGGAACACCGGGAAATCTCCTGGTGTTAAATTTTCAGGAATTACAGGAAAAGGGGACAAAATAAATAATGCAAGTATACTGCAATGCTGTTTTACTATGTACAATTAAATATTTTATATTAAAATTTAAAGATAATTATTGAACCTTTAACTGCTCATATATACTAGGCATATGTATAAAAAATACTTTGTTGTCCCTTTACATTTACAGATTCCTATTTCCTAAAGTGTGTTACTAAGTTTGTTGTTGTACATGTGAGACCTCATGGGTACAGGCAGTTACATAGTTACAACACACACAAAATGATGTTCATGTACAATTGGTTTGAAGGTCAATGTTATGTCATTACAAAGTATGGAACAACTGTTCAGCCCTGGCATACTCCTCTGACACGGTACCTACACAGATGTTCCCATACTACTGAGCGATACTGGAGAAAATCTCGGAGTTCAGCTGACTTTCTTCACTACAAGTTCATCTTGAACTCCTACTATTCTGTCCTTAATCTTTATAAGCAACAATACTTCTCTACTCTCATCTCTACTCTTTCCTCTAACCCAAAATGTCTGTTTTCCACGTTCAATACTTTTCTACGCCCACCCCACCTCCTAATACAACTTCTCTCTCTGCTCAAGATTTTGCCAGCCACTTCAATAACAAAATTGACTCCATCAGAAATGAAATCAGCTCTCAACATACTACCAATCTCCCATCCCTTCAAAAGCTCACAATCATCCAAAACCCAAATACCCATAAATTTAGCTCTTTTGCCCCTGTTACAGAGGAAGAAGTTTCTGCCCTTATCCTGTCCTCCCTCCTCACTACCTGTCCCCTCTACCCCATCCTCTCACAGCTACTCGCCTCCCTCTCTTCTACTCTGACCTCTATACTCACACACATCTTCAACCTCTCCCTCAGCACTGGTATATTTCCCTCATCTCTAAAACATGCACTGGTCACACCTATCCTCAAAAATCCTTCTCTCGATCCAACCTCCCCATCCAACTACCGTCCTATTTCTATACTCCCTCTTGCCTCAAAGCTCCTTGGAAAGCTAGTATAGGCACATCTATCCCATTTCCTTACACTAAACTCTCTTTGTCAGGCCGCCCTGCTCTAGCCATTGCTAAGGGCGTGGCGTCTCCTTCCCTGCTCATTGCCAGGGGCTGTGTCGGGTCCGGATGCGTGGGGTGCTGATGTCATCACTGCACGCTCCTCTCTCTCTCTGATGCTGGTCCTGATGCCTCTGGCACGAATCCTGCGCCTATGTAAGTGTTTTAAAATCAAGCTATCACTGCCCAAGTATAGGTGTTACTTTGTGTGCTCCTGCGTGTGATAGATTGTTTCTGCTATTTGCCTTATTGTTGATGAACCCTGCTTTTCTGACTACTCTGCCTGTTAAACCCCCAAAATTGCTGGATTGATATACTGCTACTGAACTCTGCTTGTCTGACGACTCTGCCTGTTAAGCCTCAAAATTGCTGGATTTATTTACTGTTGCTGAACTCTGCTTGTCTGACCACTCTGCCTGATTAACCCCTATTGTTCTGGATTGCTTCACTGTTGCCAAATCCTGCCTGCCTGACCATTCTAGTGGTTTACCCTTGGAATGCTTTACCTGCCAAACCCTGCCTACCTGATCATTCTAGTGGTTTACCTTTGGACTGCTTTACTGTTGCCACTGAAGACTATCCTGCCTGTGGTGAGTGCTATTTATCTCATCTTGCGAACTTTCTCTGCTCTGGGATATTCCCTATCATTGCGGCTCAACGCCGGTATAAGAAGACTACTGGCCGAGTTCGGTCTGATAGTGGAGTATCCTACAAGCATAACATTATACTTGGGCCATGGAGCCAGATGAGGTGGCACAAGCAGTTTATCTTCAGGGACAGATGTTGGGAACCCATATCACACAGTTGCAGAATATGGATTCCAAGCTAGAGGCTATAACCGCTCAACTTTCTTTACTTGTTACTGCGAGGAATACCGCTCCTGTTGTTGTACCGCCAGTCTCTGTTTCTGGTACTGCGGCTTCTTCCTCTGCTTCTGGAAATATACCCTGGATACCGTTGCTTGACAAGTATGAAGGTACTACTGATTGCAGGGGTTTTATTACCCAATGCAGGCTGCATTTCCTCAATGATCCTCACACCTTTCAGTCTCACCAGTCAAGGGTCACCTTTATCATTTCCTTACTGAAAGTCAAGGTCCTAGCCTGGGTATCTCCCCTTTTGGAACAGAATGCTCCACTCCTGAACGATGCTGATGCGTTCATTTCTGCACTTACTTCTGTATTTGGGGCATCTGGCCGTACTTCTGCTGCAGAATTTTCTCTCCTAGATCTCCGCCAGGGCAATAGAACTGGGGCACAATTTGCCAATGAGTTTCGCACCTTGGCACTAGAGACCAGTTGAGATGTCAGTGCCCTCATGGCAGCCTTTTGGAGGGGTCTGCATGAACGCATCAAAGATTAACTCACTTATCGTGATATTCCCTCTTCTTTGGATGACTTTATAATACTGTGTATCAGTCTAGACTCTCGCTTCCAGGAGAGACAAGTCGAGAGAGACAGAACTCAGAGAATCCTTCCCTCCTGTCCTTCTATTCGTCCGGTTTCTGCAGTGTCCTGTACCCCTTCTACTTCTCCAGCCACCCCTGTAGAGGAACCCATGGATCTTTCTTCCTTCAAACCCTCAGAGTCTGAAAGACAGAGAAGAAAGAGATTGAGACTATGCTTTTATTGTGGTTATAACTCCCACCAACTAAAGAACTGTGACATTCGGCCGGGAAAAGCCAATTCTTAGGGGATAACACTTGGGTACCTCTAAGCATGATCTCTACTAAATCCCCTCACTCCTCTGGGATTCTGGTACCTGTTACCTTCCTTCAGAATACTGTCCACACTCAAGCCTTCTTTGATTCAGGGGCAGCTGGAAATTTTCTGGATCACCATTTTATTATTCAAGCTGGCTTGCCTCTTCTGCAGAAAAGACATGGTCTCAAAATAACTACTCTGGATGGCACCTCCCTTGGTTCAAGGTTGATCCATTTTTATTCAGCACCCCTGACCCTGACTGTGGGAGTCCTTCATACCGAACAGCTGTAGTTCAAGGTCATTTACTCCCCAGCACAGCCTGTCATCCTTGGTCTTCCTTGGCTTCGGATACACAATCCACAGTTCGACTGGGTGGAAGGACAACTGGCCTCCAGGGGTACCTCCTGTTTCCACTCCTGCCTTGCTAAAGTCACTCTTCTGCTCCACATTCCCATAGCCAGTATACAGACTCCTCCAAACCTTCCCTCAGTATATGTGGACTTTGCAGATCTGTTTGAGAAAAAAGCAGCCAACGTGTTTCCACCCCACCGTCCTTATGACTGCAAGATCGACCTCTTTCCCGGAGCCCCACTTTCTAAAGGGAGGACTTATCCACTCTCCAAAGCTGAAATCAAATCTATGGAGGAGTACATCCAAGAGAACCTAGCTAAAGGTTTCATTCACCCTTCCTCCTCTCCTGCTGGGGGAGGCTTCTTTTTTGTCAGTAAGAAGGATGGTGGACTCAGTCCCTGCATCGACAACAGGGCCTTGAACAACATAACTATTAAGAATCACTATCCCATTCCTTTGATCACCGAACTGTATGACTCTCTCCAGGATTTTAGCTTTTTCACCAAGGTAGACTTACGTGGGGCATACAACCTGATTTGTATCTTCCCAGGCCACAAATGGAAGACCGCCTTCAACACAAGATCAGGGCATTACGAATACCTTGTAATGCTCTTTGGGCTGTGTAACGCCCCTGCAGTCTTCCAGGCATTTGTCAACGATGTCTTCCGTGACCTCCTCAACCACACTGTCATTGTCTATCTGGATGACATCCTTGTTTTCTCTTCCACTCTGGAGGAGCATCATAAGCATGTGAGACAGGTACTTCAACGTCTCAGAGACAATTCTTTGGTAGCCAAGCTAGAAAAATGTGAGTTTGACCAAGTCCAGATCCAGTTCCTAGGTTATGTCATCTCGTAGGAGGGTTTTGCCATTGATCCTGCTAAACCCACTGCAGTTCTATAATTGCCTCAACCTACTTCATTAAAGGAACTACAGAGATTTTTGGGGTTCTCCAATTATTACTGCAAGTTTATAAAAATACTTTTCTCAAAAAGTCGCTCCACTCACTGAATTGACAAAACGGAACAAATACTGTAAACATTGGCCTCCTGAAGCCATTAATGCCTTCTCTCATCTGAAGAAGGCTTTTTGTTCTGTTCCTGTGCTCCGCCATTCTGATCCTGACCTACAGTTCACTTTAGAGGTTGATGCCTCTGAGATAGGGGCTGGAGCAGTTCTAACCCAAAGGAATCCCTTGACTTTCAAGTAACATCCTGTAGCCTTTTTCTCTAAATGCTTTACTCCTGCAGAGAGGAATTATGATTGGGTGGGTAATCGTGAACTCTTTGCCATTAAGATGGCCTTGACTGAATGGAGTCATTGGTTAGAGGGCACCGCCAATCCCATTCAGATTCTCACCGACCACAAGAATCTGATTTACCTAGAGACTGATCATCGACTCAATCCTCGACAGGCCAGGTGGGCCTTGTTCTTTTCCTGTTTTAACTTTGTGGTCTCTTATATTCCTGGGACCAAGAACAAGAAGGCAGATGCCCTTTCCCATCAGTTCCCTCACTCAAGTGATTCCTCTGAAGCTCCTATTAAACACATCATACCTCCCTCCTGTGTGGTTGCTCAACTAAATACCACCCTTCTGCAAAGACTGCAACGTGCCTAGTCCAGTAAACCTCCTGGAGCCCCCGTGGCCTCCGATATACTCTTTGTACCTCTGAACCTACGCACCCCTGTGCTATCCTGGGCTCATGACAGTAAACTCTCAGGACATCCTGGTTTGACTAAGACCTTTAAATGTCTTTCCCAACATGTATGGTGGCCTACTATGAAGTCTGACACTCTGGATTATGTGAAAGCCTGCACAACTTGTGCTGCCAACAAAAACTCCCTGATCCTTGCCTCCTGGCTTGCTCCAACCATTGTCCATTCCCAAACAACCATGGACGCACATAACTATGAACTTCATTGTGGACCTCCCACCTTCTGACCACCATACAGTTACCTGGGTTGTGGTGGATCGCTTCTCCAGACTGGCTCATTTTGTACCCTTAACGAAACTGCCATCGGCCCTGCAATTATCGTCTTTTTCTCTTGCATGTGGTACGACTTCATGGCATTCCTGTGAATATTGTTTCTGACAGAGGTCCACAATTCATCTCTACCTTTTGGAGAGCCTTTTGCAAGTTGATTGGAACCACTGTTTCCTTGTCCTCTGGTTACCATCCTCAAACCAATGGACTAACTGAGAAGGTAAACCAGGATCTCGAGGCCTACCTTAGAGCCTTCGTCAATTCTCTCCATATCAATTGGTCTGACTTGCAGCCCTTAGCCAAGCTGGCAAGAAACATTCATTGGCACTCTTCTCTAGGATGTTCTCCATTTCAAGCCGCAGCAGGGTATCAACCTTGTGTCTTCCCTCTTTCTGCTCAGTCCACTGGGGTTACTGCTGCAGACCGTCATGTTACTGAACTCAACACTCATTGGTGACATATTGGCTCTCAGCTACGTTCAGCTGTCTCTGGATATAAAAAGTTTGCTGATCATCATAGAGCTTTGTATGTGCCATCTCAGTAGGTGAACGTGTTTGGGTCTCTACATATTCATCTACGTCAATCCTGTCACAAATTGGGGCCTAGGTTTATTGGTCCTTTCAATGTCCTGAAAAGACTGTCTCCTGTTGCCTACAAAGTGGCCTTGCCCTAAACCCTGCACATACACCCAGTCTTCCACATCTCACTACTCAAGCCTTATATCAGGAATAGCTATACCCAGCTCCAAGCTCCTCCTCCTCTGCTCCTGGTCCGTGGTGACCCTGAATATGAGGTAGCTAAGATCCTGGACTCCTGATACAGGCGCAGACAACTGCAGTATCTGATATATTGGAAGGGTTACTCTGTGGCAGATCGTTCCTGGGTTCCTGCCCGTGATGTGCATGCTCCATCTTTGGTCTTCAGATTCCATGCTGCTCATCCTTTGAGGCCAACTCTGGTTCCCGGAGTGAACCCTTGAGAGGGGGACTATGTCACGCCGCTTCGCTCTAGCCATTGCTAGGGGTGCGGCGTCTCCTTCCCTGCTTGTTGCCAGGGGATGTGTCGGGTCCAGATGCGTGCGGTGCTGACGTCATTGCCGCACGCTCTTCTCTCTCTGATGCCGGTCCTGACACCTCTGGCACGAATCCTGCGCCTATGTAAGCGTTTTCAAAATGATCTATCACTGCCCAAGTATAGGTGTTACTTTGTGTGCTCCTGGGTGTGATAGATCATTTCTGTTATTTGCCTTATTATTGATGAACCCTGCTTGCCTGACTACTCTGCCTGTTAAACCCCTAAATTGCTGGATTGATTTACTGTTGCTGAACTCTGCTTGTCTGACCACTCTGCCTGATTAACCCCTATGGTTCTGGATTGCTTCACCATTGCCAAACCCTGCCTGCCTGACCATTCTAGTGGTTTACCCTTGGACTGCTTTACCGTTGCCAAACCCTGCCTGCCTGACCATTCTAATGGTTTACCTTTAGACTGCTTTACCATTGCAGCTGAAGACTATCCTGCCTGTGGTGAGTGCTATTTATCTCATCTTGCGAACTTTCTCTGCTCTGGGATATTCCCTATCATTCTGGCTTGACGCCGGGATAAGAAGACCACTGGCCGAGTTTGGTCTGATAGTGGAGTATCCCACGAGCATAACACTCTTCTTGACCCACTGCAATCTGTATTTCATCCCCATCACTCCACAGAGACAGCAATTGTTAAGGTTACCAACAACCTACTTATAGCAAAATCCAAAGGCCACTTCTCTCTGCTTATCCTCCTTGATCTGTCTGCAGCCTTTGATACTGTTAGCCACCCTCTTTTGCTCCAAACCCTCCAATCCTTCGGCATCTGTGACACAGCTCTCTCATGGTTCTCTTCCTATCTATCTAACCGCACCTTTAGTGTAGCCTTCTCTGGAGCATCCTCTGCTACGTTACCACTTTCTGTGGGGTACCTCAAGGCTCTGTCCTCTGTCCCCTTCTCTTTTCAATCTACACGTCATTATTAGGTTCTTTAATAAAGTCCCACAGGTTTCAATACCATTTGTATGCCGATGACACCCAAATCTATCTCTCTGCACCAGACCTACCTCCTTCCTTAATAACCCTTGTCACTAACTGTCTTTCTCATATCTCATCTTGAATGTCCTCTCACTACCTTAAGCTATATCTCTCCAAAATCCATCATTACCCTTACCCTGCATGCCCGATGTCTTGGGGTCACACTTCACTCCTTACATTCAGTCCTTGGCTAAAGTCTGCCGCTTCCACCTTAAAAACATCTCTAAAATTAGACATTTCCTTACACAAGACATAACTAAGATTTGAATCCACTCTCTCATCCTTTCCCGCCTCGACTATTGCAACTCTGTCCTCTCTGGTCTCCCTAGCTGCCGCCTAGATCCTTTACAATCCATAATGAATGCCTCTGTTGCACCTCTCTGCCAATCCCTTCACTGGCTTCCTCTTGCCTCCAGGATAAAACACAAAATCCTCACTCTGACATACAAAGCCCTCAACTGCACTGCTCCCCCCTACATTTCAGACATTGGGGCATATCTATCAAGCTCCGAATGGAGCTTGATGCCCCGTGTTTCTGGCGAGCCTGCAGGCTCGCCAGAAACAACAGTTATGAAGCAGCGGTCTAAAAGACCGCTGCTCCATAACCTGTCCGCCTGCTCTGAGCAGGCGGACAGACATCGCCGTATTCAGCGAGGTCTGGCGGACCTGATCCGCACTGTCGGATCAGGTCCGCCAGACTTTGATAAATTGAGGATATTGTCTCCAGATACTCTCCCTCCCGTTCCCTTCCCTCTGCTCACGATCTTCTCCTCTCTTCAGCTATCAATATATCTAGTAATTTGATATCATTGTAGTAGTGTCCAGACCTGGCTTTGAAATTTCCTCTTCTTCAGATTGTTAGTCAGTCTTTTTGGTTCATCATTCGTGTTCTCTGGCTGGCGAAAATATTCATACAAACTATTTGTCCACTGTCCGAGAGAGCGAATGTGTAGCCACAGAGTGTCTGCCGAGAAAGAGGAAGTTAAGGCATCTGGCTGTAGAAGCAAAGAAATAAACTACACCATTTTCCCACTATAGAGAGAATTAATTAGAGATGAGTGAAGGTTTCTGCACATTCATTATAATTGAAAAATGATGGCCACTTTTGTCTATTCTAAACAAACAGCCTGTAGATTATTCTACACCTTTTTTTTTATAACTTCCAGTGTATTGAATTTAACATTCCCATGTTGAATGTAACATTTAAATACTGAATGTAACATTCAAATATCATTTGAATGCTGATTCTCATAGATGTGAATGTAAACCTATGGGAATTAAATATTTTAAAGTTACACTTGATACTTAAATGTTAAAATCATTATATAGAAACATTTGAATGCTAGACTGATTGTCAAACTGCAACAGTTTTCCTGTTTGTAAGTCAAAAACAGACATTCACCCATTCTTAAAGCCAAGGTTTTGTTTTTAATTAACAATCTGGCACTCATATTGAAGCCTTACATACATATTGACCACTTTATTAAATAAACACTAAAGTCAAAATTAAACTTTCATTATTCAGATAGACTACACAATTTTAAACAACTTTCCAATTCACTTCCATTATAAAAATGTGCACAAACATTTTATTTGTACACTTTCTTCTACTGAGCATGTGCAAGAAATCACAGACGTATATGCATTTTGCGATTGGCTGATGGCTGTCACGTGATGCAGTGGGAGGAAAAATAGAACTAACTTTAAAATGTATCAGAAAGAAATGTACTACTTATCTGAAATTCAGATAAGTAGTATTATGTGTTTACAGAGTATGCCATTGTACTGTGTTTAGTGGCTCACTAACTAGCACCTGGTAGAAAAGCTTGAATAATGTTTGTCATGACTTAAAGGGACAGTATACTATAAAATTGTTTTTCCCTCAATGTGTTTCCAATTACTTTATTTACCAGCTGCAGAGTATAAAATGTATGAGATTTGTTTCTTTGTGTCTATAAATTAGCTGATTTTGTGTTATAAAGCCACAACCTAATAAAATGGGTTGAGCTTGTAGGTATAATCAGATCTCATTACTGTATCACATTGTGTACATACACATGCTTCTTTATCTTATATCTGTCCATAAACCAATCATCAATACTCGGAGAGAACAATGGAAAATTAACATTTTATTACCTTATCTCTTCTATAACCCACTGAGAGTGTAATTTCTTCCACTGGCCTTGAGGCCAAAAACTTTCAGGATGGGTGGGGATACCACAGGCTAAATAAACTAATTCAAATGCCAATATAAGGATAATGGAAAAAATTTTTAATACACTCCAGCAGGTAAAGTGGATCATAAGGAACAAATTAAATGGGAGAATTTGTTTGAGCAAACAGTCCCTTTAAACTTAAATTCAATTTGTCCCCTGCTGACTTGATAGCATCATGCAGTTCCCACAGAACTTTTTATTTTCTTCTGCTATTTTCACAAAATTAAACATTCTGACTTGCAACATGGCAGATGATCCTGCGGTGAGAATGCATTTGAAAGTAGTTAGACAGGCAAACAGCATGATAGATTTAGGAATGCGTATTTACCCCATATTCTTACTTTACCATCTTCATGTCAGTATTTAATATTTGTTAGATAAGGCAACATTTTCCCAATCTGTTATGTCTTAAATTAAAGACTTTGTTAATAAAATTCTGTAACTTGATATGAAATAAAGGTTGTGTTGCTCTTTTATGATCTAAGCAGAAAATGAAGTTTTGAATTATCTGCTTAGGCAATGTGAGCAAATTATTATGAAATCTTATTACAGACCATAAGTAAATATTCAGATTGGAGTTAAAATCTGTATAGGTAGAATGCTTGTGCAGTAATACATATGATAATCTCAGGTTCAGAGAAAAGGCTTAAGGTATTCCACTTCCTGTCTTCACGCACACACACACTCAAACTAAAATATATACAAATCCAGTCAAATCACACAATCCAAGAAATTCAGTATATGTAAGGTAAATCTTTAAGTAAGAATTATAGCAAGCTGAGATACGATACTGAGATTGGTAACAGGTACTGCTGTATGAGAGATAATGAAAGTTCAAAGCAGGTTCGGTCACATGAATTAAATATGCGTATTGACAAAGGTAAGTATGACAAGCATAAGCATATAGTTGTTCCCAGTTGTTAACTTGTGTAGTATACGATACCCAACCACTTTGAAGAGGAGCTCTGAAAGATCACAGCCGTTAGCGGTCAGAGGCTGTGTGTGTGTGCGGCTTAGTTCCGGGACGCGGAGAAAGAAGATCCGGCAGCGTAGTGATAAGGTTCAAAAATAGAAAGTTCAAAAAGGACTGTAGTTGAATCCAATGAATCTTTAGAGATACAAGTATTGAACTTGTCGAGGTATGACCTGAAGGATGAAAACTAGAAGCTAACAAGTGTTAGCAAACAATACACTTCAATTTTCAGGCAAGGAATGATAGTAGATTGCCGCCTTATAAAGGGAGGAGAATAAGCTGGGAGGGGATAGCCCTTAAAGGGATATCACAGTTCCCCCCCTCAAGGAACCACCCCCGAGGACCCCAAAGAAGGTCTCCCAGGATAACGTAAGTGAAAGTTTCTCACCAATCGGGGAGCATGAATGTCAGTAGAGAGTTGCCAGGAATTATCCTCGGATCCGTAACCCTTCCATTTAACCAAATACTCCAGACGACGCCGTCGCAATCTAGAGTCCAGAATAGACTCAACTTCAAATTCTTCCTGATTGTTAACAAGAATAGGTGATGGATGAGACTGACCATGAGTAGTAGGGTCAGCGGTATAAGGTTTCAAAAGCGATACATGAAATGTAGGATGGATTTTATAAGATTCAGGTAATAGTAACCTAACAGCGTTAGGATTAACAATTTTGTCAATAGAAAAGGGTCCAATAAATTGATTAGCTAACTTTTTACAAGGAACTTGTAATTTGAGATTCCTTACAGACAATAAAACTTGATCCCCTATTTGGTATGGTGGACTTGGTCGGTGATGTTGATCATAGTAACGCTTTTGATAAGTTTTTGCGTTTGATAAATGAGATTTTAGAATGTCCAACTTTTCCTGAAGGTTATTTGTAAATTCTTTAGCATAAGGTGAACTAACCTCAGTCTTTGTAACAGATATGGTGTTTGGGTTATACCCATAAGTGGCAAAAAAGGGTGTCATCTTAATGGAAGCTGAAAGAGAATTGTTGTACGAGAATTCTGCCATTGGAAGATAAGTTATCCAATCATCTTGTAAGTGGGTGATGAAACATCTTAGGTATTGTTCTAATGTTTGATTTACTCTTTCAGTTAAGCCATTGGTCTGTGGGTGAAATGCTGTGGAATATCTAGAGTCAACTTTAATTAGTTTGCATAAAGATTTCCAGAAAGAAGAGGTAAACTGTGTCCCTCTGTCAGTGATGATTATATCGGGTAACCCATGTAATTTTACTATATAATCCAAAAATGTTTTAGCAGTAATTAATGCTGAAGGTAAACCTTTCAAAGGTATGAAATGTGCAAGACGTGTTAAATGATCAATTACCACTAAAATTGTAGTAAAATGTTGTGAGTTAGGGAGGTCGACAATAAAATCCATGGAAATGGTACT
Organism: Bombina bombina; assembly: GCF_027579735.1. Lineage (NCBI taxonomy): Eukaryota > Metazoa > Chordata > Amphibia > Anura > Bombinatoridae > Bombina > Bombina bombina. The sequence goes on from NC_069504.1 coordinate 897,742,562, forward strand.
CCATGGCTTATCTGGAATTGGCAGAGGTGTTAAGAGGCCTATAGGTTTTTTATGTTCAATCTTATTTCTTGCACACACGTCACAATTAGATACATAATTGTAAATTGTGTGATTCATTTCTGGCCACCAGAAAGTTCTTCTGGTTATTTCAATGGTTTTTTGAATACCAGGATGACCAGATAGAGTACCATCATGGGTTTGTTTTAAGATGGAGCTTCTGAGTGTTTGGGGTATAAACAGTTGAGAGTTATAATAATATAATCCAGTCTTTGTATCCTTGTTACAGGACGGGGGGATCTCAATGTTAGTTTTTAAGACCTCACTTATTTCCCTTTCTAGAGTTGTCAGAACTCCTATGAATCTTTCTTCAGGTATTATAGAATCATGTTTTATATAATGGTTATTGTCATATATCCTGGATAAGGCATCTGCCTTTGTATTTAAATTACCAGGTTTGTAGCTAATAAGAAAATTAAATCGGTCTAAGAATATAGACCAGCGGGCTTGTCTTGAAGTAAGAGTCTTGCTCATCTTTAGATATTCAAGATTTTTGTGGTCTGTGTAAATGATAAATGGGAGACTAGATCCTTCAAGTAGATGTCTCCATTGTTCTAAGGAACATTGTATTGCAAGGAGTTCTTTATCTCCTATACTATAGTTGTTTTCGGCTTGAGTCAACATCCTTGAGTAGAAAGCAATAGGATGAGTCTCTGTATTTTCTTTATTCCTCTGTGAAAGAATAGCTCCTATTCCAGTATTAGAGGCATCGACTTCGAGTATAAACTGAGATTCAAAATCTGGGATTGCAAGCACTGGAGCTGTGGTAAATTGTTTCTTTAGGGAATCAAAAGATAACTGTGCTTCATCTGTCCATTTATATTTTTGTTTTTTACTAGTTAGTGTTGTAAGTGGTTTAACAATAGTTGAGAAATTATTTATAAACTTTCGGTAAAAATTTGAGAAACCGATGAATCTTTGTAAAGCCTTGACAGTAGTTGGAACTGGCCAATTAAGTATAGAAGTTACCTTTTCTGGGTCCATTTGTATCTTATTAGGTGTAATGATATAACCTAAAATTTTTATCTCCTGAACATGGAAAGAACATTTTTCCATCTTAGCATACAACTTATGTTCCTTTAACCTAGTGAGCACCCAGCGTACATGTTTTACATGCTCTTCCAAATTTTTAGAATAAATGAGTATGTCATCTAAGTAAATTATAACGCATACATCAGTTAGATCACGGAAGATTTCATTAATGAAATGTTGGAAGGTTGCTGGTGCGTTGCTTAACCCAAATGGCATTACATTGTATTGATAAAGGCCATATCTTGTTTGGAAAGCAGTTTTCCATTCGTCACCTTGTTTGATTCTTATAAGATTATAAGCCCCTTTTAAATCTAGTTTGGAATAAATGGTGGCTCCATGTAGCCGTTCAAGGAGTTCCGGTATTATTGGTAGGGGGTATCTATTTTTTACCGTTATGTTGTTTAGAGCTCTATAATCTATGATGGGTCGTATAGTACCATCCTTGTTTCTAACGAGAAACATACCTGCTGCTGCAGGAGAGGTAGAATGAGAGATGAACCCTTTACGTAGGTTCTCATCTAGATATGATCTTACGAAAGTTAATTCGTTTTGAGAAAGGGGGTATTTCTTACCATGAGGTATCTGACTGCCAGGTATTAAATCAATTGGGCAGTCAAATTCCCTATGTGGAGGTAGACTCTCTGCCTCTTTCATGTCGAAAACCTCTGCCAGATCCTGATAAGGTCTGGGTAGAGCATTCTCCAATGAAGCTAAAGTACAATGTGGATAGCATGTCTTTAAACAGTATGGAGAGTTTAGTTTTAATTCGTTCACCTTCCAGTCAATGCTGGGATTATGCTTTTGTAGCCATATGTAACCAAGAATAAAAGTGTGTAATGAAATGGGAATTAGATCAAATGTGATATACTCAGTGTGCCCATCTTTTGTGGTTATGAGTAGTGGAATAGTATGATGGGTCCATGTTGTGTAAGTGAACCATCTATCAATTTAACAAATACAGGTTTTGCCTTGCACACAATTGGAATTTTATTATTTTTAACAAAAGTTGTATCAATATAGTTTCCTGATGCCCCAGAATCAATCAAGGCTTTGGATTGGATGTTTTTCTGATCCCACTGTAATGAGAAAGATAAAGTCATTTGGGTATCTAATGTTAAATTGTATAATTGAATCTTTTGAAAATGCTTACCCTTCTTTTGTTTGAGAAGTATAGGGCATGTCGCAACTGTATGCTCCTTGTGAGCGCAATAGAGACACAATTTCTCTAGTCTTCTCCTGGATTTCTCCTCTGGAGTGAGAGGGCCTTTGATGACTCCTATTTCCATGGGAGTACTGGAGACAGAAGGTTTTTCATATGAAGGAGAGTAGACAGGGTATCTTTTAGGTGTGGTCTCATATCCGGCTCTTTCTGCTTTTCTTTCGCGGAGTCTGCGGTCCAACGTAGTACTCAGCTTTATAAGTGCTGAAAGAGTATCAGGAATCTCTAAACGTGAGAGTTCATCCTTTAATCCTTCCGAAAGTCCCAGACGAAATTGATTTCTGAGGCTGATTTCGTTCCATTGTGAATCATTAGACCACATCTGAAATTCAGTTATATATTCCTCAACCGTGCGTTTCCCCTATTTTAGTGAGCGTAGCTTGGTTTCTGCAGTAATCTGTGTGTTTGAATCTTCATATAAGTTTGCCATAGCAAAAAAGAAATCCTGTAATGATTCTAAAATGGGATTGTTATTTTCAAAAAACCTGTTAGCCCTAGTTCTGGGTTCTCCTTGTAAAAAAGAGATAGTTGTACACACTTTAATTCTTTCTGAATGGTATGTGCGGGGCCTTAAGGAAAAAAGCAGATGACATGCATTTTTAAAATCCCTAAACTCATTACGTTTTCCAGAAAATGGTTGTGGATATTGAATATGAGGTTCTGGATGTTCTGTGGTTTTTGTAGGAAAGCATTCTTTTATTAAAGCTTTTAGTGCAACCATTTCAGCTTGAACTTCTGTTAAACCTTTATTTAAATAATCAAGTTTTTGGTAGACATTGGTTAATTCAGTTTTTACCTCCTGAGGATTCATTTTGTAGGTAATACAGAATTATTCCTTATGACTACTTTCTATGTTTTTTATGGGCCTGAAAATTATGTTATGTCTTAAATTAAAGACTTTGTTAATAAAATTCTGTAACTTGATATGAAATAAAGGTTGTGTTGCTCTTTTATGATCTAAGCAGAAAATGAAGTTTTGAATTATCTGCTTAGGCAATGTGAGCAAATTATTATGAAATCTTATTACAGACCATAAGTAAATATTCAGATTGGAGTTAAAATCTGTATAGGTAGAATGCTTGTGCAGTAATACATATGATAATCTCAGGTTCAGAGAAAAGGCTTAAGGTATTCCACTTCCTGTCTTCACGCACACACACACTCAAACTAAAATATATACAAATCCAGTCAAATCACACAATCCAAGAAATTCAGTATATGTAAGGTAAATCTTTAAGTAAGAATTATAGCAAGCTGAGATACGATACTGAGATTGGTAACAGGTACTGCTGTATGAGAGATAATGAAAGTTCAAAGCAGGTTCGGTCACATGAATTAAATATGCGTATTGACAAAGGTAAGTATGACAAGCATAAGCATATAGTTGTTCCCAGTTGTTAACTTGTGTAGTATACGATACCCAACCACTTTGAAGAGGAGCTCTGAAAGATCACAGCCGTTAGCGGTCAGAGGCTGTGTGTGTGTGCGGCTTAGTTCCGGGACGCGGAGAAAGAAGATCCGGCAGCGTAGTGATAAGGTTCAAAAATAGAAAGTTCAAAAAGGACTGTAGTTGAATCCAATGAATCTTTAGAGATACAAGTATTGAACTTGTCGAGGTATGACCTGAAGGATGAAAACTAGAAGCTAACAAGTGTTAGCAAACAATACACTTCAATTTTCAGGCAAGGAATGATAGTAGATTGCCGCCTTATAAAGGGAGGAGAATAAGCTGGGAGGGGATAGCCCTTAAAGGGATATCACAGTTCCCCCCCTCAAGGAACCACCCCCGAGGACCCCAAAGAAGGTCTCCCAGGATAACGTAAGTGAAAGTTTCTCACCAATCGGGGAGCATGAATGTCAGTAGAGAGTTGCCAGGAATTATCCTTGGATCCGTAACCCTTCCATTTAACCAAATACTCCAGACGACGCCGTCGCAATCTAGAGTCCAGAATAGACTCAACTTCAAATTCTTCCTGATTGTTAACAAGAATAGGTGATGGATGAGACTGACCATGAGTAGTAGGGTCAGCGGTATAAGGTTTCAAAAGCGATACATGAAATGTAGGATGGATTTTATAAGATTCAGGTAATAGTAACCTAACAGCGTTAGGATTAACAATTTTGTCAATAGAAAAGGGTCCAATAAATTGATTAGCTAACTTTTTACAAGGAACTTGTAATTTGAGATTCCTTACAGACAATAAAACTTGATCCCCTATTTGGTATGGTGGACTTGGTCGGTGATGTTGATCATAGTAACGCTTTTGATAAGTTTTTGCGTTTGATAAATGAGATTTTAGAATGTCCAACTTTTCCTGAAGGTTATTTGTAAATTCTTTAGCATAAGGTGAACTAACCTCAGTCTTTGTAACAGATATGGTGTTTGGGTTATACCCATAAGTGGCAAAAAAGGGTGTCATCTTAATGGAAGCTGAAAGAGAATTGTTGTACGAGAATTCTGCCATTGGAAGATAAGTTATCCAATCATCTTGTAAGTGGGTGATGAAACATCTTAGGTATTGTTCTAATGTTTGATTTACTCTTTCAGTTAAGCCATTGGTCTGTGGGTGAAATGCTGTGGAATATCTAGAGTCAACTTTAATTAGTTTGCATAAAGATTTCCAGAAAGAAGAGGTAAACTGTGTCCCTCTGTCAGTGATGATTATATCGGGTAACCCATGTAATTTTACTATATAATCCAAAAATGTTTTAGCAGTAATTAATGCTGAAGGTAAACCTTTCAAAGGTATGAAATGTGCAAGACGTGTTAAATGATCAATTACCACTAAAATTGTAGTAAAATGTTGTGAGTTAGGGAGGTCGACAATAAAATCCATGGAAATGGTACTCCATGGCTTATCTGGAATTGGCAGAGGTGTTAAGAGGCCTATAGGTTTTTTATGTTCAATCTTATTTCTTGCACACACGTCACAATTAGATACATAATTGTAAATTGTGTGATTCATTTCTGGCCACCAGAAAGTTCTTCTGGTTATTTCAATGGTTTTTTGAATACCAGGATGACCAGATAGAGTACCATCATGGGTTTGTTTTAAGATGGAGCTTCTGAGTGTTTGGGGTATAAACAGTTGAGAGTTATGATAATATAATCCAGTCTTTGTATCCTTGTTACAGGACGGGGGGATCTCAATGTTAGTTTTTAAGACCTCACTTATTTCCCTTTCTAGAGTTGTCAGAACTCCTATGAATCTTTCTTCAGGTATTATAGAATCATGTTTTATATAATGGTTATTGTCATATATCCTGGATAAGGCATCTGCCTTTGTATTTAAATTACCAGGTTTGTAGCTAATAAGAAAATTAAATCGGTCTAAGAATATAGACCAGCGGGCTTGTCTTGAAGTAAGAGTCTTGCTCATCTTTAGATATTCAAGATTTTTGTGGTCTGTGTAAATGATAAATGGGAGACTAGATCCTTCAAGTAGATGTCTCCATTGTTCTAAGGAACATTGTATTGCAAGGAGTTCTTTATCTCCTATACTATAGTTGTTTTCGGCTTGAGTCAACATCCTTGAGTAGAAAGCAATAGGATGAGTCTCTGTATTTTCTTTATTCCTCTGTGAAAGAATAGCTCCTATTCCAGTATTAGAGGCATCGACTTCGAGTATAAACTGAGATTCAAAATCTGGGATTGCAAGCACTGGAGCTGTGGTAAATTGTTTCTTTAGGGAATCAAAAGATAACTGTGCTTCATCTGTCCATTTATATTTTTGTTTTTTACTAGTTAGTGTTGTAAGTGGTTTAACAATAGTTGAGAAATTATTTATAAACTTTCGGTAAAAATTTGAGAAACCGATGAATCTTTGTAAAGCCTTGACAGTAGTTGGAACTGGCCAATTAAGTATAGAAGTTACCTTTTCTGGGTCCATTTGTATCTTATTAGGTGTAATGATATAACCTAAAAATTTTATCTCCTGAACATGGAAAGAACATTTTTCCATCTTAGCATACAACTTATGTTCCTTTAACCTAGTGAGCACCCAGCGTACATGTTTTACATGCTCTTCCAAATTTTTAGAATAAATGAGTATGTCATCTAAGTAAATTATAACGCATACATCAGTTAGATCACGGAAGATTTCATTAATGAAATGTTGGAAGGTTGCTGGTGCGTTGCTTAACCCAAATGGCATTACATTGTATTGATAAAGGCCATATCTTGTTCGGAAAGCAGTTTTCCATTCGTCACCTTGTTTGATTCTTATAAGATTATAAGCCCCTTTTAAATCTAGTTTGGAATAAATGGTGGCTCCATGTAGCCGTTCAAGGAGTTCCGGTATTATTGGTAGGGGGTATCTATTTTTTACCGTTATGTTGTTTAGAGCTCTATAATCTATGATGGGTCGTATAGTACCATCCTTGTTTCTAACGAGAAACATACCTGCTGCTGCAGGAGAGGTAGAATGAGAGATGAACCCTTTACGTAGGTTCTCATCTAGATATGATCTTACGAAAGTTAATTCGTTTTGAGAAAGGGGGTATATCTTACCATGAGGTATCTGACTGCCAGGTATTAAATCAATTGGGCAGTCAAATTCCCTATGTGGAGGTAGACTCTCTGCCTCTTTCATGTCGAAAACCTCTGCCAGATCCTGATAAGGTCTGGGTAGAGCATTCTCCAATGAAGCTAAAGTACAATGTGGATAGCATGTCTTTAAACAGTATGGAGAGTTTAGTTTTAATTCGTTCACCTTCCAGTCAATGCTGGGATTATGCTTTTGTAGCCATATGTAACCAAGAATAAAAGTGTGTAATGAAATGGGAATTAGATCAAATGTGATATACTCAGTGTGCCCATCTTTTGTGGTTATGAGTAGTGGAATAGTATGATGGGTCCATGTTGTGTAAGTAAACCATCTATCAATTTAACAAATACAGGTTTTGCCTTGCACACAATTGGAATTTTATTATTTTTAACAAAAGTTGTATCAATATAGTTTCCTGATGCCCCTGAATCAATCAAGGCTTTGGATTGGATGTTTTTCTGATCCCACTGTAATGAGAAAGATAAAGTCATTTGGGTATCTAATGTTAAATTGTATAATTGAATCTTTTGAAAATGCTTACCCTTCTTTTGTTTGAGAAGTATAGGGCATGTCGCAACTGTATGCTCCTTGTGAGCGCAATAGAGACACAATTTCTCTAGTCTTCTCCTGGATTTCTCCTCTGGAGTGAGAGGGCCTTTGATGACTCCTATTTCCATGGGAGTACTGGAGACAGAAGGTTTTTCATATGAAGGAGAGTAGACAGGGTATCTTTTAGGTGTGGTCTCATATCCGGCTCTTTCTGCTTTTCTTTCGCGGAGTCTGCGGTCCAACGTAGTACTCAGCTTTATAAGTGCTGAAAGAGTATCAGGAATCTCTAAACGTGAGAGTTCATCCTTTAATCCTTCCGAAAGTCCCAGACGAAATTGATTTCTGAGGCTGATTTCGTTCCATTGTGAATCATTAGACCACATCTGAAATTCAGTTATATATTCCTCAACCGTGCGTTTCCCCTATTTTAGTGAGCGTAGCTTGGTTTCTGCAGTAATCTGTGTGTTTGAATCTTCATATAAGTTTGCCATAGCAAAAAAGAAATCCTGTAATGATTCTAAAATGGGATTGTTATTTTCAAAAAACCTGTTAGCCCTAGTTCTGGGTTCTCCTTGTAAAAAAGAGATAGTTGTACACACTTTAATTCTTTCTGAATGGTATGTGCGGGGCCTTAAGGAAAAAAGCAGATGACATGCATTTTTAAAATCCCTAAACTCATTACGTTTTCCAGAAAATGGTTGTGGATATTGAATATGAGGTTCTGGATGTTCTGTGGTTTTTGTAGGAAAGCATTCTTTTATTAAAGCTTTTAGTGCAACCATTTCAGCTTGAACTTCTGTTAAACCTTTATTTAAATAATCAAGTTTTTGGTAGACATTGGTTAATTCAGTTTTTACCTCCTGAGGATTCATTTTGTAGGTAATACAGAATTATTCCTTATGACTACTTTCTATGTTTTTTATGGGCCTGAAAATTATGTTATGTCTTAAATTAAAGACTTTGTTAATAAAATTATGTAACTTGATATGAAATAAAGGTATTGTTGCTCTTTTATGATCTAAGCAGAAAATTAAGTTTTGAATTATCTGCTTAGGCAATGTGAGCAAATTATTATGAAATCTTATTACAGACCATAAGTAAATATTCAGATTGGAGTTAAAATCTGTATAGGTAGAATGCTTGTGCAGTAATACATATGATAATCTCAGGTTCAGAGAAAAGGCTTAAGGTATTCCACTTCCTGTCTTCACGCACACACACACTCAAACTAAAATATATACAAATCCAGTCAAATCACACAATCCAAGAAATTCAGTATATGTAAGGTAAATCTTTAAGTAAGAATTATAGCAAGCTGAGATACGATACTGAGATTGGTAACAGGTACTGCTGTATGAGAGATAATGAAAGTTCAAAGCAGGTTCGGTCACATGAATTAAATATGCGTATTGACAAAGGTAAGTATGACAAGCATAAGCATATAGTTGTTCCCAGTTGTTAACTTGTGTAGTATACGATACCCAACCACTTTGAAGAGGAGCTCTGAAAGATCACAGCCGTTAGCGGTCAGAGGCTGTGTGTGTGTGCGGCTTAGTTCCGGGACGCGGAGAAAGAAGATCCGGCAGCGTAGTGATAAGGTTCAAAAATAGAAAGTTCAAAAAGGACTGTAGTTGAATCCAATGAATCTTTAGAGATACAAGTATTGAACTTGTCGAGGTATGACCTGAAGGATGAAAACTAGAAGCTAACAAGTGTTAGCAAACAATACACTTCAATTTTCAGGCAAGGAATGATAGTAGATTGCCGCCTTATAAAGGGAGGAGAATAAGCTGGGAGGGGATAGCCCTTAAAGGGATATCACACAATCCTTAATTGTCCAGGTTTGATGATCACATGCTCATCATGGCCTCATATTCCTATTCTAAGCTGACACTAATGATCTTCTGCTGCTATAAAGCACGACTTCATAAGGGACATTAAACCATAAATAAATGCTAGTTATAATAATATATTCAATGTAAAGATGAGCCTTAATATAATATGTTTGCCTGAGTATGGCATATAATTGCATTTTTTTAAAATAATGGGGTAAATCACAATCTATTGGCCGATTTTGTTTCAGCGAGTTTCAGCCAATAAAGGGCACTTTTTTTTTTTTTTTTTTTTTTTTTTTTACATGATCACTAAAATTGTTTTTTAGATCTGTATCTGAGAGCCGAAAACAAATTTATGGCACACCTAAAGCCTAATATTTAACATTGAGTTTATCACATGTTCTTAATACTTTTCAATAGTTTTTTCAAGACCATTTTACACTTTAAGGCACTTGAGAAAGCCCTGGCCTGGCCTTTTTGACATATGAGCAGGTATTCCAAGACCATTTGGAATAATGATATTACATTTTACATGTAAAAGACACTCTGAAATGTCTACAGACAACATTTTACAGGTGCATTTGTATAAATGGTCTAGATTCACTAAAGCTCTATGCATTGCTATTGTATCGTCCATCTGCAGTGGGCAGGACACAAATTTACATATGCATTTAATACATAATATCTTCGGGAAAAGTGAGGTCAGGGCTGCAGGCAGCATCTAGAAATGGCATATAGCAATCACTTTCTGTAAATGTTTGTTTCTAATTCACATTCACAAGATTGTTAATGTCAGTATAGGGGTCATCATAACTAGTGTGGTTTCCAGTTTTTGAGGCTACATTATATGACAGAGTCATCCCATCTTGGAGTTTAAGTATTCTCTCACCCTGTGACAGAAGAGTTGTGCATTCACAGATCAGCGATATTGTCTTCTTGAAAAGCCATGTTGTACACTCACAATACAGAGAGGGAGCTGGATGTTTTTGCAGTGGTTGCATTGCTCTGTAGTATTGCTTAGGGCTTTTGTTATATTTGTTATGTAACATTTAAACTGTGTAAAAAAAAATAATGCAAAAATGTAAAGCTTCCACTTTCTTTTGTGCAAACTTTACCCAAGTACAAGGTACAACTGTCAAAAAGTCAGTAACATCACTGAATGGGCACAGCTTCTGTTACAGGATGCAACAATAAGTACCTTCCAAAATGGTGGAACTTAGCAAAAAGATGCAAAGCTTTACTAACTGGCTTCTGTAATGGGTTAAATAAAAATCAGCTTCAGAGAGAGCTACAGGTACAGGAAAAAAGCAATAGCAAAGTAAGTAGTAACCATTCTACTGTAGTTGTACCCACCAGTTTTAACATCCCTTTAAACCTACATATTCTCAGTTCTAACATTTAGTTAAACAACAACTAAGCCCCTTGACCATATCTGTATACTCTATGGGGTAGATTTATCAAGCAGCGGTTGCTGCAATCTACTCCCGAAGTTTCAGGTCCGCCTGAATCTTAAGTTAAGAAGCAGCACCCCTGAGGTGGGGGACAGCAATCATCCCGATCGGATATGATCGGGATAATTGACCCCCCCCCCCCCCCGCTAGTGGGCGATTGGCCGTGAATGTTCAGTGGGCGGCATTGCACAAGCATTTCACCAGAAATGCTTGTGCAATGATAAATGCCGACAGCGTATGCTGTCTGCATTTATCGATGTCGGGCGGACATGATCCATTACAGCGGATCATGTCCGTCCGATATTTGATAAATCTACCCCTATATATTAAGCTATAGCCACATGATTCACCATTTAGTTATTTGTGCTAAGAAGCAGGTGAATCTACTAAACTGGCCATAGGAGTGTATCTACAACTGTGTTGTTATATTCATGAATTAATCATCATCAGGGAAACAAACATACATAACTAATAATATAATGAGATATGTGTTGCTATGGGGTAACCTTACCTTATAAGCCCATCTCACCTGCCTGCTCAGGAGCACTACTGATCGTGAAAGGATGCCACTCATACTTTGCAATAATTGGTATATTCAGATATACAAAGTCACCAGGCTTATACTGGAAGGATGGTGGCCTCTTTATGACAAGATGTGTCACCTATAATTGGGTAGAAATGAAAGATAAAAGTAATCTAAAACTCTCAGTGTCTGTAGATGATGAAACTACAAGCAGTATGCCTGAAGAAATGTTTAAAGGGCTGGCCATATGTGCAGACTAATTCACTTAATGGAACATTAAAGTGCAAAAATGTCATGATTTAATTTGTTAAGAGTATGTCATTTTTGCTGTATATCATGGAACTCTATATTTAACCTTCATACCTCCAGGCTGAACACAGTAAGTGATTGGTGGGGTTGTGTAACTGCTGCTACTGATTGACTCACTGACTGTTTCCTGCTGAGGACCAGCAGTTCTCTGAAACTCCCAAGTGGGACTTTTTCAATGTGTTTAACTCCTTTTCTGGGGTTAACATAGTATTCCTCAGTGGATAGTGGAACAATTACATACTCTAACAAGAAAAATCACATTTAAATATCAGGAGTAGTGTTTTAGTAAAGATAAACTGTAAGACACTAGCAATGGAGAGAGTATATTAGAAGTAGAATTTACAGGCAATATGAAAGTTTCTGCCATAAGTCATATATTTTAAATATATTAAGGGACTTAAAGGGACAGTAAACACATTGGGGTAGATTTATCATACACCGGGCGGACATGATTCGCTATAGAGAATCATGTCCGCCCTGCATCCCTAAATGCAGACAGCGTACGCTGTCGGCATTTAACATTGCACAAGCAGTTCTGGTGAACTGCTTGTGCAATGCCGCCCATGCAGATTTGAGGCCAATCGGCCGCTAGCAGGGGGTGTCAATCAACCCGATCGTATTCAATCGGGCAGATTGATGTCCAGAGCCTCAGAGGCAGCGGGCGAGTTAAGGAGTGTGGTCTTAAGATCTCTGTTTCTTAACTACTGTTTCTGGCGGGATATTTGACCCCATTCGGGCGATGATAAATCGGCCTCATTGTAATTACAAGACATTTCTGTTGTGTTGCTATAGAATAACATATCAGCCAAGTCTTAGCATTTTTAAAACAAATTAATATCCATTTTACTGCAATTATTTTTCAATAGCCAAACTCCACCAACCATTTGCCTTATTTGGAGGGGCCAATCTAGGCTTTAGTCCACAGGCAACAAGGCTAGTCACTGTTATAAAAGTTAGTATAAAGTACAATGCTTTGTAGTTGTGTTTTGATAAAGCCAATGAAGGACAGATATGTAGCAGAGTTAGCTTTGAGAAGTCAGCAGGTGCATAAAGCTGTTTTATGTAATTGTTCTACCATCAAAATGTTCCTCTGTTTCTATGTATGCAAAAGTGGTACATTTTTTTAAAGAGACGTACCTTGGAAGGCAGCAGGTTCACCTCCACAACGTACAATCCACCAATGCGTGAAATGGCTGCTCCGAGAAATTTCTCCAGCATAAACAAGAGCCCTGGGACTAAAAACCACTTCCAGAACTTGGGTGTGTGGAGAAATAGTAGAATCCAAATCCAGATGTAAGATAGATGCGTCCAGTAGAAAACCTGAGGTCAAATGATAAATGAGCGGGAGTCCATATTGTATTTCCACAAAGGCATAGGGTGTAATATATTCAATTTAAAAACTATTTTAAAAATAAAACATTTGCAAAAATGTGCAAGTGGTTTGCTTTTTGTTTTACACGAATGACACAACATTTTGAAATTATTGAGATTTTAATACAAACATATTTTGGCAATGATTCTTACAGGAAAGAATTGTGCATTTGCTGGCAAGGAGACACTGTATATGTGTGTAAAGAGTGAACTTGATCTAATAACGCAAATTGCAAGTTCAGCCACAACTGGAGTGAGATTCAGAAACGCTTATTAGGTTGCGGAGGGGCCGCCATGTACAGGTGAGATACTATGCAAAATTCACTGAGCGTCACTTAACCTATATTTTTCAAAGTTTGGTTAGTGGACGTATTTACCACTAACATTTTATAGTTGTGTGATGTGTCCAGTACATGACATCTTGTACAGCAAATGGAAACCGCTAGTAATGCGACAAAACAATAATTAAAAATGCAACACTTTAGAAACACACTTACAAAATTGTTTATGTATGTGTTTGCTATTGCTAAATATTCACGTCTGGTTTCTCTTGTTAAAATGAGTTAAAGGGGGGGCGGAGCCTACAGCTGTTGTGGGAAGTCATTTTTTGGAGGAGCTCCTGATCTTTATTATGTTTTAAAGAATTATTCACTACATAAATGGATTCCTACAGCAAAGTTTTCAGCTACAGTCTCTTGGGAAGCCCTGGGAGATCTTGGAAACCTCTTTTATAAAGCTGACCAGCCCTATGCTCTTCAGCTAAGCGGCGGGGGACACACCGCATGGTAGTGAGAACTGTGTCGTATTTCTGTTTTCCTTCACTGCTGGGGCTGCCGCACATTCCCCCCCCCCTGGATTCGAAGGATCAGGGGTTATAAGCAGCGAATAGTGTTGCCCTACATTATCTTCAAAAACCACCTAAGTACTTTCAAATAGAAGTGTGACAACAGTACTAGCCTAAGTAATGACGGTGACGGAAGCAATTGTATTGGAACTAAGCAAGCTTCTGGAATTTCACCAGACAGCCTTCACAGAAATCCTTCACAAAGCTTGTGGCTCAATCCGGGAAGTCATCTATAATAGGTGTAATAGAGTTGCTTCAGATGGGGATTTCCTAGGGTCCCGGCACTCGCCATCTCCTACTTATCCTCATTGCGATATGAAAGCAGGCCAGCAAGCCTCCTGTGAGTATTCACAGACTGCGGGTATATTCCGGACCTCCTCTGATCAGCCTGAGCAGACCGGTTGTAGTTCAGATTCGGTAGCCCAGATTGAAGAGGTACAGCGCAGGCATAACGCACTATACACGGCTGAAGCCACACCACATCTTAAGGAGAGTAAAGTGGAGAAACAGGCCCAGATCTTACAGAATGCTGCAGATTTTGCTTTTTGCTCTATTAAGGGTGCAGCTGGCAACTCAGGAGTTCAACATATTTGGTTGCATAGGGCAGCAATTCTCATGCCGGGATGCGCTGAACATGTATGGGGTCTATATCCATCAAAGTACTGCAGGGTAGAAACCCAAATCCAAGACAATACGCATCCTTTCCTATTAACCCTGGTAGCTTTCACCTCACCAACTACCCACCAGCTGGAAACGGAACTTATACATGCACGAAGAGAACAATTTCCAATCTTACATGATAAGCAGCTTAAGCATGGACACGCTGATTCCCAAATAGAGCAATCTATAATAAAGGCTGGTGTCGACTATATGATATGTTTTTATGTCATCTAATCTGGCTATCATACTAGTTGGTTGATTTTCCAGGACATGCAATTTTCTTTGCTCTGCTTGCTTGCTCCTAAAGTTAACCACCTGCATACTAGCATACTAGCCAACTGTGAGTACTGTTATGTGCAACATTTAAGTTAGTTACTTGCTATGGTAAGGCTGCTTAGATGAATGCTGCATGCAGAGCTCTATTTCAGCAATGTTCTTATTTAGTTGTTTTGTCTTTTGAGCAACCCTATTTAGCACGAGTACTGTTCATGTAATATTTGTGTACCAATGTTCTGTTTGTCTCCTTTGAGGTCTATATCCTTTCCTTTTCCCACTGTATAGTATAACATTGTCTTATGGTCATGCTATCACTAGTGTTATGACATACAAGTTTGATAATACGGATGTAATGGCATTAAAAGACTGATAGGATATTTCTCTAGAGATATTTTATATTACTTATTGTATTTAAAGTTTAGCTGTACCCTGGATTAGTAAGTCAGATCATTTATGTCACCTGTAGTATATTACTTAGATGCTTATAATCAACGTCCTTAGTTAATAATATATTGGCGACCCGTAAATGAGAGCATTAGTTTCAGACATCTTATAGTGCAATTTATATGAGCTCCATGGCAATTGTGTACTAATCCCTAATCCTTATTCCTATAAGAGTATTAACTTATAAAGGCCAAATTGAACTTTACGCTGTCAGCGGCCGGGTCGGTGCGATGTCCCCAGTAACTACTGTTTGGGGCCCCGTTTAAATGTACATAGCGAATGCTAACCCCCAAATGTTTGATTCCCCTTTATTGCTATTGCCATTCTCACCCACTTCATGTTATTTAACCTAGCTCCCCATGACAGACTCTATATCTCAACTACTTCTCATTACTCTCCAGCAGAGACTATATGCAAGGTTTATCATTTCCTGGCTAGAGAATAGCAGTATAACCAATCTTAAACATTAGGGATTTCCAGTTCACCACTCTGGAGCTATACTCATAAAAATGAGGTTATAGCTATTCTTGCCCTTTTTTTTTATTTGGAATTTGTATATATCTGACTATGTACTTTTTTATGACTGTGCATTATATTCCAATGTCTATACTACTCTAGTTTTGGCAATTCTGCATATAATGTACATGTATGTAATAACCTCAATAAAAATTCTTAAAAAAAAAAAAAAAATGAGTTAAAGAGAGACAAAACCAAAATTTTTGCTGTCATGATTCAGATAGAGCATGCAGTTTTAAGCAACTTTCTAATTTACTCCTATTATCAATTTTTCTTCGTTCTCTTGTTATCTTTATTTGAAAAAGCAGTAATGTAAGCTTAAAAGCCGGCCCATTTTTGGTACAGCACCTGGGTTGCACTTGCTAATTGGTGGCTACATAATAGAAGAAAATTAGAAAGTTGCTTAAAATTGCATGCTCTATCTGAATCATGAAAGAAAACATTTGGGTTTTGTGTCCCTTTAAGATTTTATTCACTTTACAAGTGAAGCACAATCAATAGCGCGGGAGTGCGTTATCTTATCGGCTTTCTGCAAAGAATAAAGCACAATCTGGTATTACTAGTGGATGGTTAAAAATTGTAATAGCAAACATTACAAAAAGTGTCTTGTGAGCAGTGAATATAGCATATTAAAGCTAAATGGCTAGAAAGGTCAAAATTGAAATGTGTATGAATGTAATTAAATTTTAAATAAAATAAGTGACACAATTCATACCACCACCACCTCTCTGTGTTTGAATTGGTGCATGGCCCCTCACAGCATATGTGCATATGCCTCTGGGGAACACAATAACAGTATTAACTGTTACTAGAATACATTTTTCCTATTGGAACCCATGCACGTTTCATTTTTGACTTTTTTATCCCTTTAATTCTTTCATAACACTGCTGTTCTAAATTATTTGTCACTGTCACCTTAACATTCAATACTATTTACAGCACTATCCCAGGAATAACCATCTGCTATACTGCACCTTAGTAGGCAATTTCTCTGCAGTAAAACCCAGTCAATTAGATGCAGTCAAATAAGAATCATAGTAACTGGAATGTATAAGCTGCAATCACAGCTATGTAAATCCTTTATTTAATAAGACAGAAGTTTAAAAAATGACAGTTGGAGGACATGAAATTATATCTACTGTACTTTTTTTCTGCTGTCAGTGTAGAAGTGAAATAAATATAATTGGTTCACACAAAACAAAGTGATTTTGTCTGATTAAAATAACATACATATATTATAATTTTTTTCTTTAAAATAATGTAATATAGTTACCTCAAAGTGACCACCTTTCCTGACAAAAGTGCTGGAACATACGATGGTCAGGCAGATGAGAAGTGTCAGGAGGATCCCTGTAATGGATGCAGAGCCATAAACCCAGCCGATACCAGGGCGCAAGGTGAGAAAATATTCCCAAAAACTATACGTGCCATAGTTTGAGGTCATATTAACTGAAAAATAAACAGAACACAGGATTAAATCTTATTGTAAAGGGTGTGCAAGAAGGAACAGGAACCATACCACAGTATGTGTAACTAGGGTTGCCACCCGTCCCTTAAAATACAGAACACTTATAAGTTACACCTGCTGCAGGGTGTGCAGAGAGGAATATGAATAGTGTTGTCCAGAAACACAATACATGTTCCTCCCTGCGCACCCTGCAGCATGTATAACTCATAAGTGTCCAGGAAAACATGGCTGAGGTGGCAACCCTATGTGTAACTCATAGCTGTCCATGGAAACATTGCTGAGGTGGTAACACTATACTTGAGATGTACACAAGTTCCACAGCTCAATCGCTGCAGCAGCTACCAAGTAAGACTGAAATAAATCACTCTTTGACCCTGATGATCAAATATTCTCCAGCTTGGAGAGAAATTATCGTGCAGACTTCACAGGGGCTGAACACTCAGAATTCTCTAAGAAAAAGGCCGGAAGATGGTAGCCCCAGAGAGATGAGAGATACCTCCCACAAAGCTCTCCATTTAGATGAGATGATCTAAAATGATCCTCCAGCACTGTGAGATCCTTCACAAGACCCTAGGCAGGCACATTTTCCTATACGTCTCTAAGAGGCATTCCCTGCATTTATTTATGTGAAGGAGAGATAAGCCTGGTGCAATATAGCACTGCATGACATGAGAGTTTTGTTACATTTTCACTTTGTTTTTTATATTACTTTAGATTTCAGATTGTGTCCTTTAAGTTTTATTACATTTAAGCTTTGCACTTTTCAGGGGAGTTCTCTGGACTGAACAAGGAGTATGTGTCACGCCGAGCCACTCTAGCCGTTGCTAGGGGCACAGCGTCTCCTTCCCTGCTCATTGCCTAGGGCTGTGTCGGGTCTGGAGGCGTGCGGCGCTGACATCATCGTCGCACGCTCCTCTCCTCTCTAATTGCTGGATTGATTATTGCTGCTGAACCTTGCCTGTCTGACTGCTCTGCTTATTAACCCCTGTTGTTCTGGATTGCCTCTTTGTTGCCGAACCCTGCCTGCCTGACCATTCTAGTGGTTTACCCTTTGACTGCTTTACTGTTGCCAAATCCTGCCTGCCTGACCATTCTAGTGGTGTGCCCTTGGACTGTTTTGCTGTTGCCAAACCCTGCCTGTCTGACCATTCTAATGGCTTGTCCTTGGACCGCTCTGCCGTTGCCGCTAGGGGCTGCCCTGCCTGTGGTGAGTGCCGCCTTCCTCATCTTACTAACTTTCTCTGCTCTGGGATATTCCCTATTTTTCCGGCTCAACGCCGGGATAACAAGACTACTGGCCGAGTTTGGTCTGATAGAGGAATATCCCACAAGCCTTACATTATACTTGGGTCATGCAGCCAGATGAGGTGGCACAAGCTGTTTATCTTCATGGACAGATGCTGGGAACCCATACCACACAGTTGCAGAATATGGATTCCAAGCTAGAGGCTATTACCGCTCAACTCTCCTTACTAGTTACAGCAAGGAATACCGCTCCTGTTGTTGCACCACCAGCCCCTACTCCTAGTACTGTGACTTCTTCCTCTGCTTCTGGAAGTATACCCCGGATACCATTGTCTGACAAGTATGAAGGTACTACTGATTGCAGGGGCTTTCTAAACCAATGTAGGCTGCAATGATCCTCACACCTTTAAGTCTCACCAGTCAAGGGTCACCTTTATCATTTCTTTAATGAAAGACAAGGCCCTAACCTGGGTCTATGCCCTTTTAGAACAGAACGCTACACTCCTGCATGATGTTGATGAGTTCATATCTGCATTATCTTCTGTGTTTGGGGCTTCTGGCCATACCTCTGCTGAATAATATTCACTCCTGGATCTCTGCCAGGGCAATAGAACTGTGGCACAATTTGCCATCAAGTTTACACCTTGGCACTTGAAACCACTTGGGATGGCAGTGCTCTCAAGGCAGCCTTTAGGAGGGGTCTGCATGAAAGCATCAAAGATTAACTCACTTATCGTGATATTCCTTCTTCTTTGGATGACTTTATAATGCTTTGTATCAGTCTGGACTCTCGCTTTCAGGAGAGACAAGCCGTGAGAGACAGAACAAGGAGGGTCCTTCCTTCCCGTCCTCATGTTCGCCCAGTTTCGGCAGCATCCGCTACCCCTTCAGCAGCTCCAGTTACCTCAGTGGAGGAACCCATGGATCTCTCCTCCTTCAAACCTTCAGAGTCTGAAAGACAGAGAAGAAGGAGACTGAGACTATGGCTTTTATTGTGGATCTAACTCTCACCAACTAAAGGACTGTGACATACGGCCAGGAAAAGCCAATGCTTAGGGGATAACACAGGGGTGCCTCTAAGCATTATCTCTACTAAATCCCCTCACTCCTCTCGGATCCTGGTACCTGTCACCCTTACCTTCCTTCCGAATACTGTCCACACTCAAGCCTTCATTGATTCAGGGGCAGCTGGGAACTTCCTGGATCACCGTTTCATGATTTAAGCTGGCTTACCTCTTCTGCAGAAAAGACATTGTCTCAAAATAACTACTCTGGATGGCACCCCCCTGAACTAACCATGGAGGAAAACATCCAAGAGAACCTAGCTAAAGGTTTCATTCACCCTTCCTTTTCTCCTGCTGGGGCAGGTTTCTTTTTTGTCAGCAAGAAGGATGGCGGGCTCAGACCCTGCATCGACTACAGGGCCTTGAACAACATAACCATCAAGAATCGCTATCCCATACCATTAATCACCGAACTGTATGACTCACTCCAGGATGCTCGGTTCTTCACTAAGCTAGACTTACGTAGGGCATACAATCTAAATCATATCTTTCCAGGCCACGAATGGAAGACCGCCTTCAACACGAGATCTGGGAATTACGAATACTTTGTAATGCCCTTTGCAGTCTTCCAAGCATTTGTCAACATTGTGTTCCGTGACCTCCTCAACCGCACTGTCATCGTCTATCTGGATGACATTGTTATTTTCTCTTCCACTCTGGAGGAGCATCATAAGCACATGAGACAAGTACTTCAATGTCTCAGAGACAAGTCTTTGGTAGCCAAACTCGAAAAATGTGAGTTTGACCAAGTTCAGATCCAATTCCTTGGTTACGTCATCTCGAAAGAAGGTTTTGCCAAGGATCCTGCTAACCTCACCGCAGTTCTGGATGGCCTCAACCTACTTCTCTAAAAGAATTACAGAGGTTCTTGGGGTTCTCCAATTATTCCCGCAAGTTTATAAAGAACTTTTCTCAAACAGTCGCTCCTCTCACTGAATTAATAAAATGGAACAATGACTGTACACATTGGTCTCCCGAAGCCATAAGTGCCTTCTCTAGTCTGAAAAAGGCTTTCTGTTCAGCTCCTGTGCTCTGCCATTCTGATCCCGACCTACAGTTCACTTTAGAGGTTGATGCCTCCGAGATAGGGGCTTGAGCAGTTCTTACCCAAAGGGATCCTTTGACTTCCAAGTCACATCCTGTAGCCTTTTTCTCTAAACGCTTTACTCCTGCTGAGAGGAACTAAAATGTGGGTAATCGTGAACTCTTAGCCATTAAGATGGCTTTGACCAAATGGCATCATTAGTTAGAGGGCACCACCAATCCCATTCAGATTCTCACTGGCCACAAGAATCTTACTTACTTAGAGACTGCTCATCAACTCAATCCTTGACAGGCCAGGTGGGCCTTGTTCTTTTCACGTTTTAACTTTGTGGTCTCTTATCTTCCTGGGACCAAGAACAAGAAGGCGGACGCCCTTTTCCTTCACTCAAGTGTTTCCTCAGAAACTCCTATTGAACACATCATACCCCCCTCCTGTGTGGTTGCCCAACTGAACACCACCCTTCTGCAAAGATTGCAACGTGCCCAGTCTAGTAGACCTCCTGGAGCCCCCATAGCCTCCGATATCCTCTTTGTACCTCTGAACCTATGCACCCCTGTGCTAGCCTGGGCTCATGACAGCGAACTCTAAGGACATCCTGATTTGACTAGGACTTTTAAGCGTCTTTCCCAACATGTATGGTGGTCTACTATCAAGTCTGACACTCAGGATTATGTGAAGGCCTGCACGACTTGTGCTGCCAATAAGACTCTCCGATCTTTGCATCCTGGCTTGCTCCAACCATTGTCCATTCCCAAACAACCATGGACACACATAACAATGGACCTTCCTCCTTCTGACCACCATACAGTTATTTGGGTTATGGTGGATCGCTTTTCCAGACTGGCTCATTTTGTACCCCTAACCAAACTGCCTTCTGCCCAAGAATTATCGTCTCTCTTTCTCTTGCATGTGGTATGACTTCATGGCATTCCTGTGAACTGAACACCACCCTTCTGCAAAAATTGCAACGTGCCCAGTCTAGTAGACCTCCTGGAGCCACCATATCCTCCGATATCCTCTTTGTACCTCTGAACCTATGCACCCCTGTGCTAGCCTGGGCTCATGACAGCAAACTCTAAGGACATCCTGATTTGACTAGGACTTTTAAGCGTCTTTCCCAACATGTATGGTGGTCTACTATGAAGTCTGACACTCAGGATTATGTGAAGGCCTGCACGACTTGTGCTGCCAATAAGACTCTCCGATCTTTGCCTCCTGGCTTGCTCCAACCATTGTCCATTCCCAAACAACCATGGACACACATAACAATTGACCTTCCTCCTTCTGACCACCATACAGTTATTTGGGTTATGGTGGATCGCTTTTCCAGACTGGCTCATTTTGTACCCCTAACCAAACTGCCTTCTGCCCAAGAATTATCGTCTCTCTTTCTCTTGCATGTGGTATGACTTCATGGCATTCCTGTGAATATCGTTTCCGACAGAGGTCCACAATTCATCTCTGCCTTTTGGAGAGCCTTTTGTAAGTTGATTGAAACCACTGTTTCTTTGTCTTCTGGCTACCATCCTCAAACCAACGGACTAACTGAGAGAGTAAACCAGTATCTTGAAGCCTACCTTAGAGCCTTAGTGTCAATGCTCGCCATACCAATTGGTCTGAGTTGCTACCCCTAGCTGAGCTAGCAAGAAAAACTCATTGGCACTCTTCTCTTCAATGTTCTCCATTTAAAGCTGCAGCAGGGTATCAACCTCGTGTCTTCCCTCTTTCTGCTCAGTCCACTGGGGTTCCTGCTGCAGACCGACACATCACTATATTCACCATTCATTGGCAACGTATTCGCTCTCACCTTCGTTCAGCTGTCTCTAGATATAAGAAGTTTGCTGATCGTGATAGAGCTTCTGTACGTGCCATCCTAGTGGGTGAACGTGTTTGGATCTCTACTCGACACATTCATCTACGTCAACCCTGTCACAAATTGGGGCCTTACAAGGTCCTGAAAAGACTGTCTCCTGTTGCCTACAAAGTGGCCTTGCTCAAAACCCTACGCATATACCCAGTCTTTCACATCTCACTACTCAAACCTTACATCAAGAACAGATATACCCAGCTCCAAGCTCTTCCTCCTCCGCTCCTGGTCCATAGTGACGCTGAATATGAAGTAACTAAGATCCTGGACTCCAGATACAATGCAGTATCTGATACATTGGAAGGGTTACTCGGTGGCAGATCGTTCCTGGGTTCCTGCCCATGACGTGCATGCTCCATCCTTCGTCTCAAGATTCCATGCTGCTCATCCATTGAGGCAGACTCTGGTTCCTGGAGGGAACCCTTGAGTGGGGTCTATGTCACAACGCGCTGCTCTAGCAGTTGCCTAGGGCTGTGTCGGGTCTGGAGGCGTGCGGCGCTGATGTCATCACCGCACGCTCCTCTCCTCTCTGATGCTGCTCAGACGCTTGTGGCATGAATCTATGCCTATGTAAGTGTTCCTTTTACGATCTATCACTGCCCAAGTATAGGTGTTACTTTTTGTGCTCCTGGGTGTGATAGATCGTACTTTTCTTACTGCCTTATTGTTATACTGCTGGTGAACTCTGCCTGTCTGACTACTCTGCCTCTTAACGCCTAAATTGCTGGATTGATTATTGCTGCTGAACCCTGCCTGTCTGACTTCTCTGCCTCTTAACCTCTAAATTGCTAGATTGAAATACTGCTGCTGAATCCTACCTGCCTGACTGCTCTGCTTATTAACCCCTGTTGTTCTGGATTGCCTCTTTGTTGCCGAACCCTGCCTGTCTGACCATTCTAGTGGTTTGCCCTTGGACTGCTTTACTGTTGCCAAATCCTGCTTGCCTGGCCATTCTAGTGGTGTGCCCTTGGACTGTTTTGCTGTTGCCAAACCCTGCCTGTCTGACCATTCTAGTGGTTTGTCCTTGGACAGCTCTGCCGTTGCCGCTGGGGACTGCCCTGCCTGTGTTGAGTGTCGCCTTTCTCATCTTACTAACTTTCTCTGCTCTGGGATATTCACGCCGGGAGAACAAGACTACTGGCCGAGTTGGATCTGATTACAGTATGTCTCAATCTCTCATACTTCACATGATATGTTCTTTTTTACACCAGGTCTTACTGATTTTTCTTGCCAGCTGTATGCATGATAAGTTTGCCAAAAGTTCACAATTCACTTATTTAACAAACAGAAAAGTAATATAGACTAAACTAGAGACATATGCAAGTAAAATTATAGTGAAAACTTTTCAGTTTAATTTGTATTTGCTTCAAACTGAGAATTCATATTAGTGTCAGGTGGTCCACCTTTAACATCACTATACCCTGTAAGATTCTGTATCCCAGAGACCCTTTCTATGGAAGTCAGCTCTCATTGCTCTGGGACTTACAGGTTCCGGTACTTTTGCTTAGTTCAGCCCCTGTGAAGTTTGCACCATATTTTATCACTAAGCTGGAGAATCTTTGATTATCGGGGCCATAGAAAATAACGAAGCGCTCTGGGATACAGAATCTCACAGGGGAGATTGAAATTAAAGGTACATTCAACCCATTGTTTTTTTTCATGATTTATATAGAGCATACATTTTAAACAATTTTCTAAATGTGTTTCATTCTCTTTGTATCCTTTGTTGATAAATCAGCAAAGCACTACTGGAAGCTAACTGAACACACTGAGTGAGCAAATGACAAGTGGCATATATGAGCAGTCACTAATCAGCAGCTAGCTCACAGTAGTGCATTGTTGCTCATGAGCCTACCTAGGTATCCTCTTCAATAAAGATAAATCCCAATGGATAAGACCAGCACAGTCCATAAGAGAACTACCATGGGCAACTGCCAAGCCCACAAACAATAATCCAGAAATGAGAAAAGTGGTAGTCTCAAAAGATATAAAATGTTCCTTTATTAGTTACACAGATCCAACAAAAAGCACGTTTCGAGGAAACTCAAATTTTTTTGTTTCGTGATTCAGATAGAGCATACAATTTTAAGCAACTTTATAATTTACTCCTATTATCAATTTTTCTTTGTTCTCTTGCTATCTTTATTTGAAAAAGAAGGCATCTAAGCAATTTTTTTGGTTCAGGACACTGGACTGTACTTGTTTAATGGTGGGTGAATTTATCCACCAATCAGCAAGAACAACCCAGGTTGTTCACCAAAAATGGGCCGGCATCTAAACTTACATTCTTGCATTTCAAATAAAGATACCAAGAGAATGAAGAAAATTTGATAATAGGAGTAAATTAGAAAGTTGCTTAAAATTGCATGCTCTATCTGAATCACGAAAAAAAATTTTTGGGTTCAGTGTCCCTTTAAGGGGAGTTTCCCCGAAACAATGTGCTTTTTTGGATCCCCTTGTGTAACTAATAAAGGGACATTTTATATCTTTTGAGACTACCACTTTTCTCATTTTTGGATGCTTTTAAAAAAAAAAAAAAAAAAAAAAAGGCTACAAAAAGAATGAAATTTTATAATAAAAGTAAATTTGAAAGTTGTTTAAAATTGTATGCTTAATCTGAATCATTTGCTCAAGCATGGTATCACAGTTTACTCCACCTGGAAATTCAAACCCAGAGTCTGGAGTAAACTGCGCTGCCATACTTGAGCAACTTTTTCTATATATGGCATTGGAGACACCAGGGCAAGCTGCATTTATCCGGACAGATTGCAAGGGAAGTTTAACGTCCCTTTTCCTCATTCATTTAGAATTTATTTTATATAATACGTTGTTTATGTGTGATATTTTATGATATTTCTGCTTAATATGAATCATGAAATATTTTGGGTTTCATGTCCCTTTAACAGGGGAACATCTGACACGGATATAAATGATCAGTTTGCAGCAATTACAAATTAAACTGAAATGTTTTCATGGCAATTTAACTTATTTTTGCTTCTAATTTAGTATGCATTACTTGTCTCTTACTTTAATAAGTGTATTGTGAATTTTGAGTAAACCACCTGTCTAGAGTTGGCAAGATAAATTAGTAAGACCTAAAGGTGTAAACTGCTTAGAGCATATCAGGGGAATTGTGAGAGAGATTCAGACAGGCCATGAGAACTCCAGTGTCCTTCCCACTTTCAGAAACTCTCAGTTTTATTTTAATACAACAAATACATATGATAATAATTTGCTAAAGGGATACTGAACAGAATTTTTTTTTCTTTCATGATTTGGGTAGAACATGCAATTTTAAGCAACTTTCTTATTTACTCCTATTATAAAATTGTCTTCGTTCTCTTGGTATCTTTATTTGATAAAGCAGAAATGTAAGATTAGGAGTCTGTCTATTTTTGGTTCAGCACCATGGATAGCGCTTGCTTATTGGTGGCTACATTTTTAATAAATATTTCTCAGAAATTACACCATATTGTTTTTACAACCTATTTATCTTTGACTGTCTGACAGCAACAGAAGTACCATCCTGGAGTAATGTTCTTGTTTGTTATGGACAGTTACATAAAAGCTTTCCTATATGGAAAAGATTATTGATTTAACTTGGAAAAATTCTCTATAATGAGCTTCTCATCTGGTTTGGATAAAATAAGTATAATTCTATTATGAAGAAAATATTTTTATTAGCATTTACATGGGTAAACAATAAACAGAATTTGCTGAACAATGCTGGATAAAAGTTATTGTTACTGTTCATTTCATTCTTACCGAAATTTATGACATGAGCAGCAGTGTGAACGATTGTCAGAGCAAAGATAGCATAACCCACCAGCTCATGCAGGACAACATTCTGATCCAGAGGCAGGAAGCGCACAACACAAGTAGCACGCAGCCACGTCAAACACCTACGAAGCATCAGCACCTAAAGACATACAGTAGATGGGAGGTCACAATAACATGCAACATCATACACAGCATCCCACTCATCTAAGTGTAGCCTTCTGCACAGAACTCTAAATGTCTTACCAGATTATTATTAGATATTGTTCTACAGCTTAAAAGTGTGGGTGTTAACACAGGTTTCCTAAAAGCTAGAAGGTTGCATTGGTGGAGTCATCTTTTTTTGCTACCTTGTTTTCTTATTTAAATTCCAATTTCTGCAAAGGGGTTAAACATAGAGAAGTGCCACTCGGGACCCACAGAGCACTGCTGGTCCCGAACAGAAACCTCTGCTGATTAGATCCAAATTGTTAAACTAGTGCTGCTGATTGGATCTACTGGAGAGACATGGAACACTGCATGGGAGTGGTGACATCACCAGCATCCCTGGATTCCACAAGAGATACTAGTTCACTGGACCACCAGGGATTTGGGGGTAAGTGTAGGGGGGGCAACAATAAATTTTGGAAGTGCCCCCCCATGACGACATATAGTTGTCATCTGCACTTAACTAGTTGTGTGGATGTTAAACATGTGTTGTCAGAACAGGTTAAGGGGTAAATGTAAATTAAGGGGTTAACATTTATTTTTCCTTACAGGGACAGTCTACTCCAGAATTGTTATTGTTTAAAAAGATAGATAAATACAGTTTTGCATAACCAACACGGATATATTAATATACTTTTTTCCTCTGTGATTGCCTAGCATCTAAGCTTCTACAGACAGCCTACTTATCTCAGTTCTTTTGACAGACTTGCATTTTAGTGTTTAGTGTTGATGCATAAATAACTCCATGGGAGTGAGCACAATGGTATCAATATGGCAAACATGAACAAACGCTGTCTAGCTGTGAAAAGCTATTAAAATGCACTGAGATAAGAGGTGGCCTTCAAGGGCTTGGAAATTAGTATATGAGCCTACCTAGGTTTAGATTTCAACAAAGAATACCAAGAGAACAAAACTAATTTGATGATAAAAATACATTTTTTAAGTTGTTATAATTGCATGCCCTGGCATGTATTTATCAAGCCGTCAACAGCAAATACGCTAGAATTCCGCAGTGTATTTGTGGCGAGCCTGATTCGCTTTAGTTATCAAACCCTACAAACCGGCAAAAGTAGAATTTGGTGACGTAACATACGATCTGCCGGTCTCAGTCTGACACAGATCGATGCTTACGTCACTACAGATGTTCTGAACACAAGTTCGGCACAATCTGACTACTTTTGGAAGTTATCAAATATCTACCAGGTACGTTCGGCACTATTCCGGCCCAGTGTACCTGGTTTTCAGGATGCCATAGGAATCAATGGGAGTCGGAAAGCAGCGAGAGCTCATGTTCGCTGCTGCCCGATATACCATTAATTCCTATGGGAACGTATACACCTAACACCCTAACATGTACCCCGAGTCTAAACACCCCTAATCTGCCCCCCCTACTCCGCCGCCACCTACATTATACTTATTAACCCCTAATCTGCCCCCCCTACACCGCCGCCACCTACATTATACTTATTAACCCCTGATTTGCCGCCCCGCCACCACCACCACCACCACCTAAATAAAACGTATTAACCCCTATCCCGCCGCTCCCGGACCCTACCGCAACTTAATAAACTTATTAACCCCTAAACAGCCACTCCCGGACCCCGCCGCAATTAAATAAACTTATTAACCCCTAAACCGCTGCTCCCGGAGCCCACCACCACCAACATTATACTTATTAACCCCTAATCTGCCCCCCCCCCACACCGCCGCCACCTACCTACATTTTTTAACCCCCAACGTCGCCGCCACTATATTAAACTTATTAACCACTAAACCTAAGTCTAACCCTAACACCCCCCTAACTTCCAATCAGCCAATAGAATGCCAGCTCTATCCTATTGGCTGATTGCATCAGCCAATAGGATTTTTTCTACCTTAATTCCGATTGGCTGATAGAATTCTATCAGCCAATCGGAATTGAAGGGAACGCCATCTTGGATGACGTCATTTAAAGGAACCTTCATTCAGTCGTCGGCCGTCGTTTGAAGAGGATGCTCCGCGTCGGATGTCTTGAAGATGGACCCGCTCCGCACCGGATGGATGAAGATAGAAGATGCCGTCTGGATGAAGAATTCTGCCCGTCTGGATGACCTCTTCTGCCTGGCTTGGATGAAGACTTCTGCCCGTCTGGAGGACCACTTCTGCCCGGTTGGGTGAAGAAATCTCACGGTAGGGTGATCTTCAAGGGGTTAGTGTTAGGTTTTTTTAAGGGGAGATTGGGTGGGTTTTAGAGTAGAGTTGGTTTGTGTGGGTGGTGGGTTTTAATGTTGGGGGGGTATTTGTACTTTTTTTTTTAAAGGTAAGAGCTGAATACTTTGGGGCAATGCCCCGCAAAAGGCCCTTTTAAGGGCTATTTGTAATTTAGTGTAGGGTAGGGCTTTTATTTATTTTGGAGGGCTTTTTTATTTTGTTAGGGGGATTAGATTTTGTAATCTTGTAATTATTTTATTATTTTCTGTAATTTAGTGTTTGTTTGTTTTCGTACTTTAGATAATTTTATTTAATTGTAATTAATTGTATTTAATTTAGGTAATTTATTTAATTATAGTGTAGTGTTAGGTGTTAGTGTAACTTAGGTTAGGTTTTATTTTACAGGTATATTTGTATTTATTTTAACTAGGTAGTTATTAAATAGTTAATAACTATTAAATAACTATTGTACCTAGTTAAAATAAATACAAAGTTGCCTATAAAATAAAAATAAACCCTAAGCTAGCTACAATGTAACTATTAGTTATATTGTAGCTATCTTAGGGTTTGTTTTATAGGTAAGTATTTAGTTTTAAATAGGAATAATTTAGGAATTGTAGTAATTTTATTTAGATTTATTGTAATTATATTTAAGTTAGGGGGTGTTAGGGTTAGGGGTTAATACATTTAATATAGTGGTGGCGACGTTGTGGGCGGCAGATTAGGGGTTAATAAATGTAGTTAGGTTGCGGCGACATTGGGGGCGGCAGATTAGGGGTTCATAACTATAATGTAGGTCGCGGCGGCGTCTGGAGCGGCATATTTGGGGTTAATAATATAATTCTGGTGTCAGCGATGTCGGGGGCGGCAGATTAGGGGTTAATAAGTGTGAGATTAGGGGTGTTTAGACTTGTGCTTCATGTTAGGGTGTTAGGTTTAGACATAAAAAGTATTTCCCCATAGGAATCAATGGGGCTGCGTTAGGAGCTGAACGCTGCTTTTTTGCAGGTGTTAGGTTTCTTTTCAGCCGGCTCTCCCCCATTGATTCCTATGGGGAAATCGTGCACGTGCACGTTTTACCAGCTCACCGCTAACGTAAGCAGTGCTGGTATTGAGGTTAGATGTGGAGCTATATTTTGCTCTTCGCTCACTTTTTTGCGGTTAACGCCGGGTTTGTAAAAACCCGTAATACCATCGCTGTCTGTAAGTGAGCGGTGAGCTTAAACTGCTCGTTAGCACCGCACCCCTCCTAACGCAAAACTCGTAATCTAGGTGATTGTATTTTGCATGCCTGGTTTGGCTTGCCACATTGTTTTTTCTATATTACAGTTATTTGTTGACTATATTAAAAAAGATGGAGGGTGTAAGAGGTTTCCGTAAACTTGTCTCCTGTGCATGGGCAAGACATCACTACTGGTGCTACATGCACACTGGTCACATGGTTTTGCACACATCTGCTTCTAGCTGTTGTATCTCTCAGTTAATCCATTGCATATAGCACACCCCCTCCCCATCATTTCAATATTAATATACACCGTTTTATAGTAATGACATTTTTGTGTAGATTTGGATTCTTCACAATGTATTACTCAAAGTGGCCTCTCATTTGAAAAGTTTACACTCCTTGCTAGATAAAACTGATTACAATGGCCACTCACCACAATAAAAGTGCAGTTAAAGTTCAGACATTGTCCACAGCCCTTTGCCACCATGATCCAGCCTCCAAGATGGGCATGAATGACAGCTGCATGTATAAAGAGCAGAATGTTCACACACCAGTAGGTGCACATGAACAGCAGCTTGCTGCGGTTGTTATGCCAGTAAGCTGGTGTCAGATAGCGAGGTGTTTGTCTCTTCTTCTCCACGGTTGGTGGCTTCAGCCAGTTTGCGGCACTGGGTAGGAAATAAAACAATTCTTTAAAACATGAATACGACTAGAGTCTCAATAAAATACTATAAATATTAATGCACAATTTGTTCTATTTTAGGCTAAACCTAAATTAGCAACCTAAATTGTATTATTGCATAGCCTGCATTTCATTCCTTATAACTAGTGCTGTTTCAGTACACACACTATCATTAGAACTAATATTAGCCAATTTATCAAATGTCGTGCGGACATGATTCGATGTAGTGAATCATGTCCGCCTGACATCTCTAAATGCCGACAGCCAGAAGGCTCGCACAGAATAAACAGCATGCGCTGCTTGGTAAATCGGCTCCATAGTCTCTCTTTACAACTGCCTATATTGTCCCACTCTTTCCTATAACCCTTCATTTTGCTCTATATAAAAAGAAAAGGAAAAACACAAAATAATATGCTCATCTGGCAAAATAAAGCTGCACTGTTCATTGCACAATCCTTCTTAGATATGAAGGTACATGCAGCTTACAATTTAATGCCCCTTTAATAAAGAATTTATAATTATATAATGTTTTAAAAAATGAAAAATATTAACTAAACACAGGAGTATGACACAAGTGTAAAATAAATAGATTACTATATATTTTTTTACATATATTTGCGTCTTTTGCAGCTGAAACCCATTCCTGGTGAAGTTTGTATGCACAAAACAAGTCTTTTATACCATTTTGTTGTTAAGCAAAATACCCCAAGAAGCTAATTTTCTTGTAAAATTTGCTAAACATTAAATGAAAATATCTTTAGGGGTTATGCTTAACACTTGACAAAGGCCCAGTTTATAAGTGGAGCGCTAATGCTAGCTCAGGCCTCGTATAAATATTTTGCATAAATAAAAAGAGAGAAGCGCTCAACCTGGGAACGAACAATAGCATAACAGCTTGTTCTATGGCTAGTTACCACCCAAGAAGCAGCCTCTTTTTGCTCAACATGTGCCTTTCACAGAGAGGAACTTTCCTGAAGCATATCAGTCTGATCCTGACTTCACAGTACAGTCCAGCCCCGAAATACCAGGTAATCCCTCTCTGAACGAGAGAAACGGCAAAACCCCAGACGTAGGTTTCGGCCTATTGTGGGCCTCGTCAGTGAGGTGCAGCCATATCCCTCTAAGCACACTGAGCAACGGGTCTACGTCTAGATTCCCGCATCACACTTAGGGAGACTTCCCTAAGTGTCATACGCCTAGATTTAGAGTTTTGTCGGTAACGACCCGCGTAGCTAACGCTGGCTTTTTTCTGGCCACACCTTTAAAATAACTCTGGTATTGAGAGTCCACAGAATGGCTGCGTTAGGCTCCAAAAAGGGAGCGTACAGGCATATTTAACGCCACTGCAACTCTCGATACCAGAGTTGCTTACGGACGCGGCCAGCCACAAAAATGTGCTCGTGCACGATTCCCCCATAGGAAACAATGGGGCTGTTTGAGCTGAAAAAAAACCTAACACCTGCAAAAAAGCCGCGTTCAGCTCCTAACGCAGCCCCATTGTTTGCTATGGGGAAACACTTCCTACGTCTGCACCTAACACCCTAACATGTACCCCGAGTCTAAACACCCCTAACCTTACACTTATTAACCCCTATTATGCCGCCCCCGCTATCGCTGACACCTGCATATTATTATTAACCCCTAATCTGCCGCTCCGTAAACCGCCGCTACTTACATTATCCCTATGTACCCCTAATCTGCTGTCCCAAACACTGCCGACCCCTATATTATATTTATTAACCCCTAATTTGCCCCCCACAACGTCGCCTCCACCTGCCTACACTTATTAACCCCTAATCTGCCGAGCGGACCGCACCGCTATTATAATAAAGTTATTAACCCCTAATCCGCCTCACTAACCCTATAATAAATAGTATTAACCCCTAATCTGCCCTCCCTAACATCGCCGACACCTAACTTCAAACATTAACCCCTAATCTGCCGACTGGAGCTCACCGCTATTCTAATAAATGTATTAACCCCTAAAGCTAAGTCTAACCCTAACACTAACACCCCCCTAACTTAAATATAATTTAAATCTAACGAAATTAATTAATTCTTATTAAATAAATTATTCCTATTTAAAGCTAAATACTTACCTGTAAAATAAATCCTAATATAGCTACAATATAAATTATAATTATATTATAGCTATTTTAGGATTAATATTTATTTTACAGGTAACTTTGTATTTATTTTAACCAGGTACAATAGCTATTAAATAGCTAAGAACTATTTAATAGCTAAAATAGTTAAAATAATTACAAAATCCCCTGTAAAATAAATCCTAACCTAAGTTACAATTAAACCTAACACTACACTATCAATAAATAAATTAAATAAAATACCTACAATTACCTACAATTAAACCTAACACTACACTATCAATAAATTAATTAAATACAATATCTACAAATAACTACAATGAAATAAACTAACTAAAGTACAAAAAATAAAAAAGAACTAAGTTACAAAAAATAAAAAAATATTTACAAACATAAGAAAAATATATAAGACCCCCAAAATAAAAAAATGCCCTAACCTATTCTAAATTACTAAAGTTCAAAGCTCTTTTACCTTACCAGCCCTGAACAGGGCCCTTTGCGGGGCATGCCCCAAGAAATTCAGCTCTTTTTCCTGTAAAATAAACACATACAATACCCCCCCCCAACATTACAACCCACCACCCACATACCCCTAATCTAACCCAAACCCCCCTTAAATAAACCTAACACTAAGCCCCTGAAGATCATCCTACCTTGTCTTCACCATACCAGGTTCACCGATCCGTCCTGGCTCCAAAATCTTCATCCAACCCAAGCGGGGCCTAGACATCCATCATCCGGCGGCTGAAGAGGTCCAGAAGAGGCTCCAAAGTCTTCATCCTATCCGGGAAGAAGAGGCGATCCGGACCGGCAACCATCTTGATCCAAGCGGCATCTTCTATCTTCATCCGATGACGACCGGCTCCATCTTGAAGACCTCCAGCGCGGATCCGTCCTCTTCTTCCGACGACTTCCCGACGAATGACAGTTCCTTTAAGGGACATCATCCAAGATGGCGTCCCTCGAATTCCGATTGGCTGATAGGATTCTATCAGCCAATCGGAATTAAGGTAGGAAAATTCTGATTGGCTGATGGAATCAGCCAATCAGAATCAAGTTCAATCCGATTGGCTGATTCAATCAGCCAATCAGATTGAGCTTGCATTCTATTGGCTGTTCTGATCAGCCAATAGAATGCGAGCTCAATCTGATTGGCTGATCGGATCAGCCAATCGGATAGAAATTGATTCTGATTGGGTGATTCCATCAGCCAATCAGAATTTTCCTACCTTAATTCCGATTGGCTGATAGAATTCTATCTGCCAATCGGAATTCGAGGGACGCCATCTTGGAAGAAGAGGACGGATCCGCGCTGGAGGTCTTCAGGATGGAGCCGGTCGTCATCGGATGAAGATAGAAGATGCCGCTTGGATCAAGATGGTTGCCGGTCCGGATCGCCTCTTCTTCCCGGATAGGATGAAGACCTTGGAGCCTCTTCTGGACCTCTTCAGCCACCAGATGATGGATCGCCAGCCCCCGCTTGGGTTGGATGAAGATTTTAAAGCCAGGACGGATCGGTGATACCTGGTGAGGTGAAGACAAGGTAGGATGATCTTCAGGGGCTTAGTGTTAGGTTTATTTAAGGGGGGTTTGGGTTAGATTAGGGGTATGTGGGTGGTGGGTTGTAATGTTGGGGGAGGGGTATTGTATGTTTTTTTTTACAGGCAAAAGAGCTGAACTTCTTGGGGCATGCCCCGCAAAGGGCCCTGTTCAGGGCTGGTAAGGTAAAAGAGCTTTGACCTTTAGTAATTTAGAATAGGGTAGGGCATTTTTTATTTTAGGGGTCTTTGTTATTTTATTAGGGGGCTTAGAGTAGGTGTAATTAGTTTAAAATTGTTGTAATATTTTTCTTATGTTTGTAAATATTTTTTTATTTTTTGTAACTTAGTTCTTTTTTATTTTTTGTACTTTAGTTAGTTTATTTCATTGTAGTTATTTGTAGGAATTGTATTTAATTTATTTATTGATAGTGTAGTGTTAGGTTTAATTGTAGGTAATTGTAGGTATTTTATGTAATTAATTTAATGATAGTATAGTGTTAGGTTTAATTGTAACTTAGGTTAGGATTTATTTTACAGGTAATTTTGTAATTATTTTAACTAGGTAACTATTAAATAGTTCTTAACTATTTAATAGCTATTGTACATGGTTAAAATAATTACAAAGTTGCCTGTAAAATAAATATTAATCCTAAAATAGCTAATAATATAATTATAATTTATATTGTAGCTATATTAGGATTTATTTTACAGGTAAGTATTTAGCTTTAAATAGGAATAATTTATTTAATAAGAGATAATTAATTTCGTTAGATGTAAATTATATTTAACTTAGGGGGGTGTTAGTGTTAGGTTAGACTTAGCTTTAGGGGTTAATACATTTATTAGAATAGCGGTGAGCTCCAGTCGGCAGATTAGGGGTTAATAATTGAAGTTAGGTGTCGGCGATGTTAGGGAGGGCAGATTAGGGGTTAATACTATTTATTATAGGGTTAGTGAGGCGGATTAGGGGTTAATAACTTTATTATAGTAGCGCTCAGGTCCGCTCGGCAGATTAGGGGTTAATAAGTGTAGGCAGGTGGAGGCGACGTTGTGGGGGGCAGATTAGGGGTTAATAAATATAATATAGGGGTCGGCGGTGTTAGGGGCAGCAGATTAGGGGTACATAGGGATAATGTAAGTAGCGGCGGTTTACGGAGCGGCAGATTAGGGGTTAATAATAATATGCAGGTGTCAGCGATAGCGGGGGCGGCAGATTAGGGGTTAATAAGTGTAAGGCTAGGGATGTTTAGACTCGGGGTACATCTTAGAGTGTTAGGTGCAGACGTAGGAAGTGTTTCCGCATAGCAAACAATGGGGCTGCGTTAGGAGCTGAACGCGGCTTTTTTTGCAGGTGTTAGGTTTTTTTTTCAGCTCAAACAGCCCCATTGTTTTCTATGGGGGAATCGTGCACGAGCACGTTTTTGAGGCTTGCCGCTTGCGTAAGCAACTCTGGTATCGAGAGTTGAAGCTGCGTTAAATATGCTCTACGCTCCTTTTTTGGAGCCTAACGCAGCCTTTATGTGGACTCTCAATACCAGAGTTATTTTTATGGTGCGGCCAGAAAAAAGCCGGCGTTAGTTTTTCGGGTCGTTACCGACAAAACTCCAAATCTAGCCGATATATTTTTTAAGTTTTGAATATTCAATATTTGAGCATTTTATTCATTTTTTCACTTCATATTTTTTCACTATGTTTTCACCACTCATTCTTATCACTAACTTTGGGAAGGGATTGAATACTACGTCTTAAGGATCCAGTATCATTCCTAAGGACTCATTTTACTTATCCCCACACATCGGCCTCAGAGACAATCTAATATAACATCCAATTTGATATTTCCTCTTGCCATTTGGATCTACAGGATCATTGCAATATATTGTTT
The DNA here is from genome assembly GCF_027579735.1 of Bombina bombina. NCBI lineage: Eukaryota > Metazoa > Chordata > Amphibia > Anura > Bombinatoridae > Bombina > Bombina bombina. The sequence continues at coordinate 897,778,493 of NC_069504.1, forward strand.
TATATTTTAGATTATATGTTTTAATCTGTTAGTTATTACATGGATACATGTTTTTATTGTAATTGAATTATCTACTACTATGATGTTTACTAGTTTTAATGTTTAAAATAAAAGTTTAAAATAAATGGTAACTAGCCATAGAACAAGCTATTATGCTATTGTTCGTTCCCAGGTTGAGCGCTTTTCTCTTTTTATTTATGCAAATTATGACTCTTAGGGAAGTCTCCCTAAGTGTGATGCAGGAATCCAGACGTGGACCCGTTGCTCAGTGTGCCTAGAGGGATATGGCTGCACCTCACTTACGAGGCCCACAATAGGCCGAAACGTACGTCTGGGGTTTTGCTGTTTCTCTCGTTCAGAGAGGGATTGCCTGGCATTTTCGGTGCTGGACTGTACTGTTAAGTCAGGATCAGACTGATATGCTTCAGGAAAGTTCTTCTCTGTTAAAGGCACATATTGCGCAAAACGAGGCTGCTTCTAGGGTTGTAACTAGCCATAGAACAAGCTATTATGCTATTTTTCGTTCCCAGGTTGAGCGCTTCTCTCTTTGTATTTATGCTCGTATAAATATTGCTGGACTGCATTAAAATTAGCGTGCAAATTGATATTACAAGTTCATAGTAAAACAGATTTACCAGAGAAGGTTTCGAACACCCTATACTTTCAATAGAGATTGCAAAAGCGCTAAATATCAATGAAATTACAAGTTAAAAGTTATGGCTTGCATTCGAGAAAAACCCAAAATAGAGCTAGAAGACATGAGATCCAGTGGCGGATCCAGGGGGGGGGGGGGCAACAGGGCAATTGACAGTAACCTCCAGTTCAAGCAATCAGCAGTGAGAAAGAAAATAGAGAGGCACACACTGTGTGTTTGTATATATGTGTATATGTTTATATGTGTATGTGTGGGTGTATATGTGTGTGTTTGCATATGTGTGTGTGTGTGCATGCATATTTATATGTGCATGTGTTTATGTATGTGTGGGTGTATGTGTGTGTATTTGTATATAAGTGTGTGTGTATGTGTGTGTATGTATGAGAGTGTGTGTTTTGTATGAGAGTGGATTGTGTGTGGTGTGTGTTGTATGAGTGAATGTTGAATGAGATTATGGGGTGTGTGTTTGCATTATATTCCTTTTCCAACACTTTCAAGTTTGACTACAATCAGGAATAAAGTACGAACACATTTTAGTCACTTTGCCAAAAATCAAAGCTATCTTGAAGTTTATTATTTCAGAAATTGTCAGATCAAGCATAAAAATAGGGTTGTGAATGTATTTGGTATCATGGCACTGGGTCTTGGGAAAAAAAGTTTGAAGAACCTTGCCTTAGAAGACAGTAACAAGAAGACAGGCTTCAAATAATGGAATAGCTAACACATTCTCCAGACTTAAACCCCCTTGAGCTGGTTTTGGATGAACTGGACAATGGGGTTAAAACAAAGCAACCTACAAGTGCAACTTCTGCAACAGTGTTGGTTAGAACTTTCTAAATGATATCTGATTTCCTTTGTGGAAAGAATGAAGTGTGTTCAGCTGTTCTGTGTGTTTTGCAAAAGATGGACACTTTTCAAAAATGTAGTTTATCCCCTTAACGTCCGAGGACGTGCCAGACATGTCCTACAAAAACCAAGGACGTGCCTGGCAAGTCCTCAGGGGTTTCAAGCGCTGAAAGCGATCATGATCGCTTCAAGACGCTTTCAGGGTATTGCAGTGAGGCATCCTGCAATACCTTTTTTTAGCCCCTGATGCAGAGAGAGCCACTCTGTGGCCATCTCTGCATCGGCCAGTGATGGTGCCAATCATCGGTGGCGTGGGAGGGATAGCAGGGAGGTTGGTGGGCGGCCCATTGCTGGAGGGAGTTCCGGTTAGGCTGGATGATGGGTCCTGGAGTGCGCAGTGGGGCAGCGGGAGCACGCACAAGCATGCGGGCAATGGAGACGGCTGCACGCGAGTGAGCTCCTGGATCCCTAAAGGGCAATTTATACATTCAGGTGCCCCATCCGCCACAGATTTACCGAAATTTATGTGCTAACAGCTGCAGAGCCTTGCAAGGACACGACCAGAGCCCCGTGGCTGATAAAAGCTAAGCGGACATACCGAGACCGGATCAGGCCACGTGGGCAGGAGACAACGGAGGCTGCTAGACGCAGTCATGAAAATTTAAAGCAGTCGGATAACCTTGCCTGAAAGGAACAGCCCTAAAGCATCAGGTAATGGGGCCACAATCTCTAAACTCATATAGACTGGGAAAATAGAACAATGCGTGACACTTAAAAAGAACACGCTGATGGCAACTTTCTACTTTATCATCAAGGGTGCTCCTAAATAGTGACAGGAGGGATAGTTTCATCTTGACTTAAGCTTCGGGGAGCAATATATGAGACGATAATTCTATAAATATGGCACCAAAATAAAATACGACATCACAGCCTTATCTATAAACCGGAAGGTGCAGGACTGAGTGCATACAATAGCAACTAAGGCCTAGCAATCTGGGAGTGGAATCCCTCCACTGTTTAGGTATACACACCGATACCATAAAGATATAGTGAGAACCTAATTTGTGGGACCGTGTAAGTGAAAATATACAGTTCAACTGTTAACATCCTGCCAACAGCAGTACTTGCCTTTTTATTTGAAAATTGATATAACTGGGACTAATATAGCACCATGTCTCCTAAAAAAGGGAGCAAATCTGATAAACAGTTGAAAAAGCAAGCACCCTCCACACCCTCTGTTAATGACTATTTCAAAAACGTAGACGCAGCAATAGCATTACATAAAAAGCCCCCAGATGTACAGTCCAGAGACTCGTCAATCTCTATTCCTAGGGCTCTCTTAAAATCTCTGCCCTCTAAGAAAGATTTTTCCAACCTTGTAAGTCAAGTTAAACAGTGCATCAGGGAAGAAATATCGGAAATCAAAAAAGAGCTCTCAGATGTGGGCCAAAGGGTGGAAAAGCTAGAAGGTGATGCCGATTCACTCACAGCAAATATTGCCTCTTTCCAAACTCAGATATTACATCAAGAAGGGGTCATTGCACAGTTAGAGAACAAAGTCGACGACCTGGAAAATAGAAGCCGCCGCAACAATATCAGGATCAGGGGAATCCCAGAGACTGTGGCACCTTCTGCATTAGAGCAGTACATACAAGGTTTATTTTCACACTTAACAGATGAAGACGCAGAGGTTACTATTACACTGGATAGATTTCATAGAGCACTACGTGCTAAACCCCTGGGGGATCAGCCGCCGAGGGACACCATAGTCAGAGTGACTAGTTACCCGATAAAGGAGAACATAATGAAAAAGGCCAGAGAAAAGCACCCTATAACGTACAAAACGGATAAACTACAGATTTTTGAAGACTTAACACCATTAACCCTATTGAGTGGAGGTCAAATGTTTCCTATCTTGAGTGGAGCTCCAGTTTGGCACAAGTCTGTTTGCCATATAAAGCGTTGGTTCAGGCTTAGAACATATATCCACACAGAAATGAGTGTCGCAAATAATTTTAAACCTTTTTAAATGCAAGTTACCTTTAGAAAGGTAAAATATATTCAGTGGCAAGGTTGGCACAAGTTTGTTTGCCATATAAAGCATTGGGTCAGGCTTAGAACTTAAAAATATGAAGTGGTTCATGCCCTGTATATATGCACACAGAAATGAGTGACTCATCGGATTTCAATACCAGTTTAAATACCAGTTACTTATTCTGAAAAGGTACAAAAAAATTATATACCAGTTACTTATTCTGAAAAGGCACAAAAAAATTGCTATAATAAGCATTGGGCACGGCTGAAAATATGTATATTCTATGAAGATGTTCATGCCGACTATATATCATCACAAAAATAAGTGACCAAAAGGATTTTAACACTTAAAATACCAGTTCCAAAGGATTTGAAAAGTTTTTAAATACCAATTACTTATTTAGAAAAGGTAAAATATATGAAATGGCAAGGTTGCCTGCAATTTTTTTGCTATAAAAAGCATTGGGCCCGGTTGATAACATGTCTATTCTATAATGGGGTTCATGCCCTGTATATATCCACACATAAATTAGTGGGCCAAATGATTTTAACCCTTTTTAAATACCTTTACTTAATAAGATAAGATAAAATGTATGAAGTGGCAAAGTTGGCACCAGATTGTTTGCATTGGGCCATGCTGAAAATATTTGTCTATTCTATGATGAAGTTCATGCCGAGTATTTATCATCACAGAAATGAGTGACCCAAAAGGATTTTAACCCTTTTAAAATAATAGTTTATTATTCATAAAAGGTAAAATATATGAAGTAGCAAGGTTGTCACCAATGTTTTACATAAAGAGTGTTGGGCAAGTCTGATAATATGTCTGTCCTATGATGGGGTTCATACCGTGTATATATCCACAAATAAATAAGTGGCTCAAAGGAAAAAAAAAAAAAGGTGAAACTAATATATGAGATAGACTCATTACATGCAAAATAAGATAGTTCATGAGCTGTAAGCCATAATCATCACAATTATGACAAATCACAGCTTAAACTATCTTACTTTGCATGTAATGAGTCTATCTCATATATTAGTTTCACCTTTTTAGTTGCATTAGTGAAATAAATGAACTTTTGCACGATTTTCTAATTTTTCGAGTTTCACCTGTACATGTGAAGGGTTATTCAGGGATTCCTGACAGATATCAGTGTTACAATGTAACTATTGCTAATTTTGAAGAAAAAAAATGGTTTGGCAATAGCAAACCGCTACTTGTACTTATTGCCCTATAACTTGCAAAAAAAAGCAAAGAACATGTAAACATTGGGTATTTCTAAACTCAGGACAAAATGTATAAACTATTAAGCATGGGTGTTTTTTGGTAGTTGTAGATGTGGAACAGATTTTGGGGTTCAAAGTTAGAAAAAGTGTGTTTTTTTCAATTGTTTCATCATATTTTATAAAAAAAATTATAGTAAATTATAAGGTATGATTAAAATAATGGCATCTTTAGAAACTCCATTTAATGGATAGAAAAACGGTATATAATGTGTGTGGGTACAGTAAATGAGTAAGAGGAAAATTACAGCTAAACACAAACACCGCAGAAATGTAAAAATAGCCTTGGGGCGCGATCACATATACGGCGCAGGCTTCAGTGCAAGGGCTGCAACCCGCACCGCCATCAAAACCCACACCGCAAGTAATAACTCAATTAACCCCTAAATCCGCCAACCCCAACATCGCAAACTACCTATTAAAACTATTAATCCTTAATCCACCATTAACCCACAACGCAATAAACCTATCCAAGTATTAACCCCTAAACCGCCATATTCCACAACGCAATAAACCTATTAAATTATTAACCTCTAAACCGCCATAGCCCACAGCGCAATAAACCTATTAAAGTATTAACCCCTAAACCGCCATAGCCCACAACACAATAAACCGATTAAAGTATTAACCCCTAAACCACCAAAGCCCACAACGCAATAAACCTAACCCCTAACCTAACCCCCCTAACCTAACCCCCCCTAACCTAACACCCCCTAAATGAACCCAAGTTACCTAATTAACTAAATACTAAAGTTACTATTAAATTAAAAAAACTAACACTACTTTAAAAATACAAATAAACTAAGTATAAATTAAAGGGACAGTCTAATCAAAATTCTCGAGTAGACTGTCCCTTTAAGCTACAATTACAGAAAATAAATAAATCTAAGATTACAGAAAATAATAAAGAAAATTACAAAATTTTAAAAAAAATTACACCTAATCCCTCTGAAAATTAAAAAGCCCCCCCAAAATAAAAACACCCCCTAATCTAATAAACTACCAGTAGCAGAAAAAGAGCTGAATGCCCTTTTAAGGGCAATGCCCAACACATGCCATTTTCAGGGCAATGGGTAGTTTAGGGTTTTTAGTGTTAGGTTATTTTTTTTTGGGGGGGGGGCTTTGTGTATTTTTTTTAAAAAGAGCTGATTATCTTGGGGCAATGCCCTGCAAAAAAGCCCTTTTTTATTAGATTATGGGGTGTTTTTATTTTGTGGGGGCTTTTTTATTTTCATATGGATTAGGTGTAATTTTTTTTTAATTCTGTAATTTTCTTTATTATTTTCTGTAATCTTAGATTTTTTTTATTTTCTGTAATTGTAGCTTAAAGTGACAGTCTACTCCAGAATTTTGATTAGACTGTCCCTTTAATTTAAAGTTAGTTTATTTGTATTTTTAAAGTAGTGTTAGTTTTTTTTTAATTTAATAGTAACTTTAGTATTTGGTTAATTAGGTAATTTGGGTTCATTTAGGGGGGGTTAGGTTAGGGGCGGTTAGGTTAGGGTTAGGTTTATTGCGTTGTGGGCTTTGGCGGTTTAGGGGTTAATACTTTAATCGGTTTATTGTGTTGTGGACTATGGCGGTTTAGGGGTTAATACTTTAATAGGTTTATTGCGTTGTGGGCTATGGTGGTTTAGAGGTTAATACTTTAATAGGTTTATTGCGTTGTGGGCTATGGCGGTTTAGGGGTTAATACTTGGATAGGTTTATTGCGTTGTGAGTTAATGGCGGATTAAGGGTTAATAGGTTTAATAGGTAGTTTGCGATGTTGGGGTTGGCGGATTTAGGGGTTAATTGAGTTATTACTTGCGGTGTGGGTTTTATGGCGGATATAGGGGTTAATAGACTTTATTAGTTATTGCGGTGGGGGATTGCGGTTGACAGGTAGATAGACATTGCGCATGCGTTAGGTGTTAGTTTATTTTTGCAGGCATTTTCGGGAGTTACGGTGCTCCCATACTCAGCGTAATGCTTGCTACGTCTGCCTTTTATGGTGAGGTAAAAATGGAGTAAGACTTCTCCATTTTCGCCACGTAAGTCCTTGCGCTGGATATTGGATACCGATTTACGACGCGGTCCCATGTTAGCCTATGGGAGTAAAAATTGCGTGCAACGGGTGAAATATATGTGCCGCATTTATATGTGGCGCTGTATATAGGATACCAAACCTGCGCAAAAACCGGCGTCGCCGGCTTTTGCGGGCAACGCCACATATGTAATGGAGCCCATGGTCCTTAACGGTAAGAAAATTGAAAAATGGTCTGGTCACTAAGGGGTTAATAAAAAAATTAGATTACATTTTGTTAAACATATTGATTCCATGATTTATTTTTCTCCACATGTTTATTTGTATTGTTTTCATTTCAAAGTACATTGAGACATTAAACTATGTAAATTTCAATAAAAAAATAAAACAAATTAAAAAAATAAATATATATATGCATACATACACACACACAATAAAACATAAAAACATCTCAGCATATGGATATATACACTTTAAAAAGTCTGACAATGAGACTAAAGAAATTAATATTTTATTTTCTCTCACCTTTCAATACTGAAAGGCTGTATCACTATAGAAAATAGAAACATACGGCGAGATTCCAATTTTTGCGGTAACAGGGGTGCGGTGCTAACAAGCAGTTTTTTCTCACCGCTCAGTTCCCTGCAGCGCTGGTATTACAGGTTTTTACAAACCCGGCGTTAAAAGGCAAAAAGTGAGCGTAGAGCAAAATTGAGATCCACACTTCACTCCAATACCAGTGCTGCTTAAGTGAGCGGTGAGCTGGTTATATGCTCGTGCTCGATTTCCCCATAGTCATCAATGGGGAGAGCCAGCTGAGAAAAAGTCTAACACCTGCCAAAACGCAGCCCCATTGATTCCTATGGGGAAACAAAATTTATGTTTACACCTAACACCGTAACATGAACCCCGAGTCTAAATACCCCTAATCTTATACTTATTAACCTCTAATCTGCCGCCCCCGACATCGCCGACACCTACATTATATTTATTAACCCCTATTCTGCCGCTCGGACATCGCCACCACCTACATTATACTTATTAACCCCTAATCTGATGCCCCAACATCGCCGACACCTACATTATATTTATTAACCCCTAATCTCCCGCCCCCAATGTCGCTGCAACCTACCTAAATGTATTAACCCCTAATCTGCCGCCCCCAACGTCACCGCCACTATATTAACCCCTTAAGGACCAGCGACGTACCCTGTATGTCGCTGGCCTTTTTTTGGGACTTGATTGTTTTATAGCACGGTCTTGCAACCAGCGTTGAGACTGCTCTATTCCACAAAGCCTGCTGGAGGGAGTGCATTAATAGCGTGTTCTTGCTAGACTTGTGCTATTATGTCCTGAAAAAACCCTTAACAACCAGTGACATACAGGGTACATTGTGGTCATTAAGGGGTTAAATGTTTTAACCCCTAAATCTAAGTCTATCCCTAACCCTAACACCCCCTAACTTAAATATAATTTAAATAAATCTAAACACTCCTTCTCCCTCTCCACCTGCACTGTTCATTAGCCCATCTCTCTTAAACTCACCTTACTTTTGTACTCATGAACTTTACCTATTCCTAAACACTCTCTCTCCCCCCTGCACCTTGTCTCAAAAGCAATCTCACTACTGCAAATCTGTATCTCATCTCATGTCACTCTCCCTCTTGCTTTTACTAATTGCTGGTGACATCTCCCCTAATCCTGGTCCCCAACAACTGCCTAGCCATGCACATCCATGTATACCATCCCACAGACTCAAAAAACAAAACTCTGACAACCTTACTCACATTCCTCTTGCATCAAAAGCCACTTCCCCTTTCACTTGTGCACTTTGGAACTCTGTTTGCAACAAACTCACTTCTATACATGACCTCTTTATCTCCCACTCCCTCAACCTTCTGGCCCTAACAGAAACCTGGCTCTCTCCCCTAGACACAGCATCCATTGCTGCTCTGTCACATGGGGGTCTCCACTTCAGCCACACTCCTAGGTCTGGTAATCGACAAGGAGGTTGTGTAGGTATTTTACTTTCCTCTCATTGCACCTTTCAACAAATACATCCCATCTCTTCCCTCACATTTTCCTCATTTGAAACCCACATGATTCGCTTATTCTCTCCTCTTTCTATACGTGTTGCAGTCATATACCGTCCTCCTGGCTCCTCAACTCAATTTCTAGATCACTTGGCTGCCTGGCTACCTTATTTCCTTTCCTCAGACACCCCTTCCCTCATTCTTGGTGACTTCAACATCCCTCTTGACAATCCCACTGCCTCCTCTGCAAAACAACTTCTGCAACTCACTTCCTCTTTCGGTTTGTCACAATGGACTGATTCTCCCACTCACAAAGATGGTCACTCCCTTGACCTGATCTTTAGCTATCGATGCACCCTCTTAAACTTCACAAACTCCCCCTTTCCTCTTTCTGACCACCATCTCCTTACTTGCAACATATCATCCCTCCCTACAACTCTCCCTCCTTCTGCTCCTCACACCAAACTTCACAGAAGCATTATGTCATTAGATCAACAACATCTTTCTAATTCCCTCAAACCTCTCCTCTCATCCTTCTCCTCCTTTTCCTGCCCTGACCACTCTATCTGCCATTATAATTCCACCCTTACATCCGTCCTTGACAATCTCGCCCCTCTTACCATAGCTCGGAAATCAAACACTCATCCTCAGCCCTGGCATACTCCTCTGACACGATACCTACGCAGATGTTCCCGTACTGCTGAGCGGCACTGGAGAAAATCTAGGAGTTCAGCTGATTTTCAACATTACAAATGTATCTTGAACTCCTACTACTCTGCCCTTAATTTCCATAAGCAACACTACTTATCTACTCTTATCTCTAATCTTTCTTCAAAAGCAAAAGGTTTGTTCTCCACTTTCAATACTCTTCTCCGCCCTCCCCCACCTCCTAATACAACTTCTCTGTCAGCTCAAGACTTTGCCAACCACTTCAATAACAAAATCGACTCCATCAGAAATTAAATCAGCTCTCAACATAATTCCATTTTCTCACCCCCCTCAAATGCTCTCAATCAACCACAACCCACCTTAAACTTAGCTCATTCTTCCCTGTTACTGAGAAAGAAGTTTCGGCACTTATACTGCGCTCTCACCTCACTACCTGTCCCCTTGACCCTATCCCCTCACAGCTACTCCCCTCCCTCTTTGCCACCCTTACTCACACACACTTTCAACCTCTCCCTCAGCACCAGTATATTTCCCTCATCGCTGAAACATGCACTGGTCACACCTATCCTCAAAAAACCTTCCCTTGATCCTACCTCTCCATCCAACTACCGCCCTATTTCCCTCCTCCCTCTTGCATCAAAGCTTCTCGAAAAACTAGCTTATGCACACCTATCCCATTTCCTTACAATAAACTCCCTCCTTGACCCATTGCAATGTGGATTTCCTCCCCATCACTCCACAGAGACAGCAATTGTTAAGGTTACCAACGACCTACTTACAGCTAAATCAAAAGGCCACTTCTCTCTGCTTATCCTCCTTGATCTGTCCGCAGCCTTTGACACTGTTGACCACCCGCTTCAAACCCTCCAATCCTTCGGCATATGTGACACAGCCCTCTCGTGGCTCTCTTCCTACCTGTCAAACCTTACCTTTAGTGTAGCCTTCTCTGGCCTCCTCTGCCCTGTCACCACTTTCTGTCGGAGTACCGCAAGGCTCTGTCCTCGGTCCCCTTCTCTTCTCAATCTACACGTCATCACTAGGTTCCCTAATAAAGTCCCACGGTTTACAATATCATTTGTATGTCGATGACACCCAAATCTACTTCTCTGCACCAGACCTATCTCCTTCCTTGCTAACCCGTGTCACTAACTGTCTTTCTCACATTTCCATCTGGATGTCCTCTCACTACCTCAAGCTAAATCTCTCCAAAACTGAGCTCCTTATTTTCCCCCCTTCTTCTAAACTCTCCACCACCAATCTCTCTATAACTGTCGACAACTCCATCATTACCCCTACCCCGCATGCCTGATGTCTCTGGGTCACATTTGACTCAGATCTTTCTTTCACTCCTCACATTCAGTCATTGGCTAAAGCCTGAAGCTTCCACCTTAAAAACATCTCTAAAATTAGACACTTCCTTACACAAAACACAACTAAGATTTTAATCCACTCTCTCATTCTCTCCCGCTTCGATTACTGCAACTCTGTCCTCTCTGGTCTCTCCACCTGCCGCCTAGCTCCTTTACAATCCATAATGAATGCCTCTGCCAAACTCATCTTCCTTACACGCCGCTCTTCATCTGCTGCACCTCTCTGCCAATCCCTTCACTGGCTTCCTCTTGCCTCTAGGATCAAACACAAAATTCTCCTTCTGACATACAAAGCCCTCAACTGAAGTGCTCCCCCCTATATCTCAGACCTTATCTCCAGATACTCTCCCTCCCGACTCCTTCGCTCTGCTCACGACCTCCTACTCTCCTCCTCTCTTGTCGCCTCATCACATTCCCGTTTACAGGACTTCGCCAGACTGGCTCCCATCTTGTGGAACTCTCTGCCTCGCTCCACAAGACTCTCTTCTAGTTTTAAAAGCTTCAAGTGCTCCCTAAAGACTCTACTGTTCAGGGATGCATAAAACCTACGCTAACCTTTCTTTATACCAGTTCCTCTCCTCCATTGCTATCCCCTGAACCCCCTTAGCATGTAAGCCTAAGAGTCCAGCTGTTTGTTGATCACCTTCTTAAGAGCTGACTACAACAGTGCAACTCTTGGCAGGGCCCTCTACCCATTTGATCCCTATAATTGTTTTGTTGTACTCCGCATTTGTTTATAGCGCTGCGGAATCTGTTGGCGCTCTACAAATAACCGATAATAATAATAATAAATAAAAATTACTATTAATAACTAAATTATTCCTATTTAAAACTAAATACTTACCTGTAAAATAAACCCTAAGCTAGCTACAATATAACTAATAGTTACATTGTATCTAGCTTAGGGTTTATTTTTATTTTACAGGCAAGTTTGTATTTATTTTAACTAGGTAGGATAGTTACTAAATAGTTATTAACTATTTACTAACTACCTAGCTAAAATAAATACAAATGTACCTGTAAAATAAAACCTAACCTATGTTACACTAACACATAACACTACACTACAATTAAATAAATTCCCTACATTAAATACAATTAAATACATTAAATTAAATTAGCTAAATCAAACAAAAAACCCACTAAATTACAGAAAATAAAAAACAAATTACAGATCTTTAAACTAATTACACCTAATCTAAGAGCCCTATCAAAATAAAAAAGCCCCCCCAAAATAAAAAAAAAACCCTAGCCTAAACTAAACTACCAATAGCCCTTAAAAGGGCCATTTGCGGTGCATTGCCCCACAGAAATCAACTCTTTTACCTGTAAAAAAAAATACAAACAACCCCACCAACAGTAAAACCCACCACCCACACAACCAACCCCCAAATAAAACCCTAACTAAAAAAATCTAAGCTCCCCATTGCCCTGAAAAGGGCATTTGTATGGGCATTGCCCTTAAAAGGGCATTTAGCTCTATTGCAGGCTCAAAGCCCTAACCTAAAAAATAAACCCACCCAATACACCCTTAAAAAATCCTAACACTAACCCCCGAAGATTCACTTACTGGGAGAAGTCTTCATCCAAGCGGCAAGATGTCCTCAACGAAGCCGGCAGAAGTAGTCCTCCAGACGGGCAGAAGTCGTCCTCCAGATGGGCAGACGGCACCTTCTATCTTCATCCTTCCGGCGCGGAGCGGGTCCATCTTCAAGACATCCGACATGGAGCATCCTCGTCTATGACGGACTAACGCCGAATGAAGGTACCTTTAAATGACGTCATCCAAGATGGCGTCCCTTAGATTCCAATTGGCTGATAGAATTCTATCAGCCAATCGGAATTAAGGTAGAAAAAAATCCTATTGGCTGCTTGGATCAGCCAATAGGATTGAACTTCAATCCTATTGGCTGATCCAATCAGCCAATAGGATTGAGCTTGCATTCTATTGGCTGTTTCAATCAGCCAATGGAATGCGAGCTCAATAATATTGGCTGATCCAATCAGCCAATAGGATTGTTTCTAGCGTAATTCCGATTGGCTGATAGAATTATATCAGCCAATTGGAATCTATGGGACGCCATCTTGGATGACGTCATTTAAAGGTACCTTCATTCATCGTTAGTCCGTTGGAAGAAGAGGATACTCCGCGTCGGATGTCTTGAAGATGGACCCGCTCCGCGCAGGATGGATGAAGATAGAAGATGCCGTCTGGATGAAGACTTCTGCCCATCTGGAGGACCACTTCTGCCCATCTGGAGGACCACTTCTGCCCATCTGGAGGACCACTTCTGCCGGCTTCGTTGAGGACATCTTGCCGCTTGGATGAAGACTTCTCCCGGTAAGTGAATTTTCGGGGGTTAGTGTTAGGATTTTTTTAAGGGTGTATTGGGTGGGTTTATTTTTTAAGTTAGGGCTTTGGGCAGCAATAGAGCTAAATGTCCTTTTAAGACGGTCCGGATCTACTCTTCTTCCCGGATAGGATGAAGACTTTGGAGCCTCTTCTGGACCTCTTCAGCCACCGGATGATGGATCGCCAGCCCCCGCTTGGGTTGGATGAAGATTTTGGAGCCAGGACGGATCGGTGATACCTGGTGAGGTGAAGACAAGGTAGGATGATCTTCAGGGGCTTAGTGTTAGGTTTATTTAAGGGGGGTTTGGGTTAGATTAGGGGTATGTGGGTGGTGGGTTGTAATGTTGGGGGGGGGTATTGTATGTTTTTTTTTACAGGAAAAAGAGCTGAACTTCTTGGGGCATGCCCCGCAAAGGGCCCTGTTCAGGGCTGGTAAGGTAAAAGAGCTTTGAACTTTAGTAATTTAGAATAGGGTAGGGCATTTTTTATTTTGGGGGACTTTGTTATTTTATTAGGGGGCTTAGAGTAGGTGTAATTAGTTTAAAATTGTTGTAATATTTTTCTTATGTTTGTAAATATTTTTTTAAGGGAAGGGGTAAGGAGAAAGAATCAAATAAGAATAGAGAGCAGTGAAAGAAAGAAGAGGAAATGGGGCCTATTTATGAAAGGCCTCTCGGACATGATCCGACATTGAGGATCATGTCCGACAGACCTCGCTGAATGCGGAGAGGAATACGCTCTCCACATTCAGCATTGCACCAGCAGCTCTTGTGAACTGTTGGTGCAACGTCGCCCCCTGCAGATTCGCGGCCAATCAGCACTGTATTTAGCCAACACATGTCTGCTGTCTGCCTCCTCAGAGGATAGATAGGCCCCTTAGTGTTTCTGGCGAGCCTTCAGGCTCGACAGAAACACGGGCATTCAAGCTCCATACGGAGCTTGATAGATAGGCCCCATTGTGTGCCTAAATTGTAGGGGAATTAGGAATGTTGTGGCCAATCATGGTGATAATGTAATCACTTGAATAGAATAATAATAAACAAGGTTCTCACATTGACTTGCTGTTTACCTCTCATTGAACCAGACGACTATAAAAGCTTAGGAGAATCCCATAATTCCACCATGTATTTGTGTACCTCTAGTTTGCCGTTACGCAGGTAGTGGAATCTTTCCCAATTGCAAGGTTCAAGTAACTTGTATCATCTTATCAGCCATGGTTGGAACCTCAGTGGACATCCAAAATCTCTGTATCAAAGTTTAACGCTATACAGTGTGATGAATAACACATATTTTGTTTTGTTTTTACCTTTGTCCTTTAATTTTGGTAAACCATGAAATAATAGTTGAGTTACAAGGTATTAAAACCCTACATTTGTTGTCAGTCATTTTGAATACCTCAAGCTACAACCTCTCCAGCATTCGCCATCAGTACAGTTGAATATGTTTTTATATTTGTATGGGGTATTGTACCATCTGGATAATAAGTTGTTATTATGGCACTTTGGCTGAGATTGAAAACTTTTTATTTTAAAAATATCTTGAGTCAATCCTTTGTACTTAAAGTGATTTCAAGATCAGTGTCCCCCTTTTTTGTGTACGAAGAGTAAGTAAATGCTGGGTATCATAAGAAGCTTATATGTCATGCTTAATTATATGTCTGCGTAGAGTTTGCATTAGGCATAGTTTTTCAAAAGTTGTCGGGACCAATTGATCTGTTGTTTTTGTCTGTAGAAACCCAGATAATGGGTTAATTGTGTATACCAAGAGAAGGGGAGGTGTGCATCTGCCATCACAAGTTCCCTATAAGGTTTCAACATGTTCCTCACTAGAATACTATAAAAGGTCCCTTGACTAGGGGTGTATTTAGGTTGACCACCACTTTCCTCTTGTCAGGGTTTTTTCCCTGTTTTGTTTGCCATGTGCTGCTGGCAGCCATTTTACTTACCTCTCTTGCTGACTCTGGTGCATACTGTGTGATGCTGCTCATTTCCTGCACTTCCTTTTATGACCAGACTGGTGTACATCATCAGTGTGAGACAGGATGCAGTCTCAGAATTGTGATGTCATCACTTATTATTTAAAGGGCCTCTGTTCAGTATGCTTTGCCCTTGCGTTGTCTCAGACCTGTTTGTAAGAGCTCCTGTGTATTACCTGGCTGTCTGACGTCCCTCCTGGTTCCTGATCCCTGGCTTGTTCCTGACTCTGCTGTTCTCCTTGTTCCTGATTCCGGCTCGTCTGACTTCTCACTTTGGCTCCTGACTCGGCTCATCTGACTATTCGCTTTGGCTCCTGACTCGGCTCGCCTGACTACCAGCTCTGGTTTTGTTTCCTGGCTTGTTATTTATCTTGTGGACATTTTATTATTTTTTGCTATTAATAAAGGTGTGATTATTTTTGCACTTCTCGTCTCAGTCTGATTCCTGGCACCCTGACATTACGCAAGGGCCATGAATCCTGATGGTGCTAATAATCCACCTTTACCTGCCATAATTTCCAGGATGGATGAACAGGATCGCCGCTTGGATCAATTTGTACTAGCCCTGCAAACCCTGCTGACTCGCACTGCACATTTGGACCAAAGTGTCCTGCAAGTTATGGCTGCTCCTGTTTCCGCTGCTGCACCTAGTCCTACCAGGAGCATGTCCGGTTCTGCACCTCTACCTCAGCGATATGGAGGCGATCCTAATCAGTGCAGAGGGTTTTTGAACCAGGTGGGCATTTACTTTGAGATGTTACCTCAGGCGTTTCCCTCTGACAGAGCTAAGGTGGGATTTCTCATCTCGTTACTCTCTGACACAGCTCTTGCCTGGGCTAATCCCCTGTGGGATACTAATAAACCTGTGATTTCAAATTACCCTGAATTTGTTGCCTCCTTTCGAAGGGTATTTGATGTTCCGGCTCGCTCCTCCTCTGCTGCTAAACGACTCATGTTCATTCAGCAAGGTACAAGATCTGTTGCTCAGTATGCCATTGAGTTTCGTATGCTTGCCGCAGAGATAGGTTGGAACAATGAAGCCCTTGTTGCCGCCTTCTTTCATGGGCTCTCTGATGCGATTAAAGACGAAGTTGCTGCCAGAGATTTACCAGAAGATCTCGAGGCATTGATGTGTTTTTGATCCTAATTGATATCAGACTAAGTGAGAGGCCCTCTTTCAAGGAGCGCTTGCAGAAGCCTCCTGTTCCGTTGTCTCCTACGTGTTCATTCCCACCCATGCCTCCCTCTCCTCCCATTCCTCCTGGTCCAGAGTCACCAGGTACTGCTCAGCTGATGCCGTTGGGATTCACGCATCTCTCCATGGCGGAGAGGGCCTTTAGGAGGAGGAAGGGGCTCTGCCTCTATTGTGGGTTACAGGGCCACCTTTTGAAGTCTTGTCCTACACGGCCGGGAAACGCTCACACCTAAGGTCCTGTCGGGGGCAGACCTTGGGTGGTTTATCCTCGTCCCCGGAACCACTAAAGGAGAAACTTCTGGTCATGGTTGTCCTTTCCTGGGTGGACTCCTCCATAATCACCCAGGCTCTTGTTGACTCCGGTGCTGCAGGCTATTTCATTGACAGTGCTTTTGTATCAAAGCACTCCATTCCTGTTTTGCCTCGGTCCGTTCCGCTTGCTATTGAGGCCATTGATGGCAGGCCCTGTCAGCCCGCACTCGTTACTCACAAAACTGTTATCCATGGCTGTTGGGGCTCTCCATTTTGAAACCCTCCAGTTTTCCGGTTGTTCTGGGTTATCCCTGGCTCCAAAAGCACAATCCCAGTCTCGACTGGTGCAGGTCCAAAATTTTGTTGTGGTCTCCGCAATATATTTCTACTTGTCTTCGGAAACCAGTTAAAGTCTTGTGCACTTCTTCGGTATCTCAATTGCCAGAGGAGTACCGAGAGTTCCTAGACGTTTTTGACAAGTTGCATGCCGGTACGTTGCCTCCTCACCGGTCTTACGAATGTCCCATAGACCTGCAACCCGGAGCCATTTCTCCTCGGGCAGGTTTACCCTCTGTCTGTTGCGGAGAATTGCGCTATGGAGGAGTATGTTGCCGATGCTCTGTCACGGGGGATCATCCGCAAATCCTGGTCTCCTGCAGGGGCTCGCTTCTTCTGTGTGAAGAAAAAGGGTGGCAAGTTAAGACCATGCATCGATTATAGGGGTCTTAATCGTCTTACCATTAAGAATGCTTACCCTATTCCGCTCATTACGGAACTCTTTGACCTCCTCAAGGGAGCTAAGGTCTTTACTAAACTTGATTTGAGAGGAGCGTACAATCTCGTTAGGATCAAGGAGGGCCACGAATGGAAAACAGCATTTAACACCAGGAGCGGGCATTATGAGTATCTTGTAATGCCCTTTGGCCTATGTAATGCTCCTGCTGATTTCCAGGAATTTATTAATGATGTTCTACGAGATATGTTGCAACAGTGTGTTGTGGTGTACTTAGACAACAACCTCATACACTCACCCACACTTGAGGCTCATCGTTCTGATGTTACATGGGTTCTTCAGAGACTACGTGAGAACGACCTGTTTTGTAAACTCAAGAAATGTGAGTTCCATCAGACTCAAGTAACCTTCCTAGGTTATGTTATCTCCGTTGCAGGGTTCTCCATGGATCCTGACAAGTTATCTGCAGTTCTGCAGTGGCCTCGCCCAGTTGGTCTTCAGTCTATTCAATGTTTTTTGGGGTTCGCCAATTACTATAGAAAGTTTATTAAAAACTTTTCTTCCTGGAGGAAGAGGAGGAGTCAGTGCATGAACAGGCTCCGTTCCCCTGCAGTTTCTCTAGAGGCGGTTGTTCGCGCCAGGAGCTCACCTTGTGTTGGGAAGAGAACAACTCACACCTGGGTTCTCTCAAAACCTGCAGCCAGTTATTAATCACACCCTGGCTATTCCTCCATAGCGTATGTGCCATCTACGCTGAATGGGATTTTTTTACTACCCGGAGCTGGTCTTGGCTGGCTGTATGTACAAGCTCCATATAGGGTAAAGAAAGAACTGTTTCCCCCCCCCCCCTCACTCTGGACAGGTGAGAGGAGCGGACAGCCAGGGTTATCGGCACTAAAAATTAAAAATTGACAGTCAATACAGGATAAACCCCGCACTCACCCCAATGTCTAAAAACTAAAAAAACTTTGCCCCAGTTAAAGAGCGTGCAGGAGAAATTAGGCTCCAGCTGGGAAGCCCACTGCCGGTTGTGCTCTCCTTAGCTACCGCTGCTGAGAAGAAGGAGAGGCGGACACTTTGAGACACCTGAGATATTGTAATCAAGGAGAGACTATCTCAGCTGTGACCTGTACCGTGTTGGTGCAACAAGGTGAACACTTGAAGCTGACTGTGTCCGCTCCAGCATTTTTCTTTCCCTCTCTGCGGTCTGTTTACCTGGGAGCCTCTCACCGAGATTGAGTCCCAGACTGCCCTCCTCACCCACCGGTGCTGCGCGTGGGGAGTAGGCAGAAGGCTGTGTCCGGTATAGCCTCAGGACGGACCCTCCCGTGCAACTGTCGATCTCCCCATGTTTCAGCGATAAGGATTCTATCGTGGCTGCCGATGTGGCCGTAGGATCAGAGTGAACAGCAGAGCGGGTTAATCGGAGCGACAGGAGAGTGGGCAGTGTTAGCGCAAACTTCAGTCACTGAGCCCAGCAGGAGAAGAATTAAATCAGGGAGGAAATTATCGCTTTGTTCTACTACTTCAGGGCCAAAGATAAAGTTCATCGTCACTGGATAGGTGAGTGCGGGACAAAGTTGGACTTTTTCTTTATATACCATATGTTAAACTTAACAAGATGGGATTTTCACATTTGCTAGCATTTGATCTGGCGATGACCAATTGCCGAGTTCTATCGCACATATGCTAATATGGGAAGGTAAAAAGGAGAGAAATAGAGAGAAAATAAGTGAAAAAGCAGAAAACAGCTTACACCCTAGGCTTAGGGGACGACCAATTGGCAGCAAACCTGTTTGCAACAACAAAGACTTAATAAACAGGAGAGGAAAAACAAGAACTCTATATACCTCCTGAACTTACCTTAAATGCCAGGATCTGATGTCCTATGATATATTTCCTTTCCTTGAACTATACCTTTGAAATTAAGGGTTTATTTTTGATTTAGTTTTCTATTCCTGCAACCTGCTAGGCTTTCCTCATATTTAGTAATTGTATCTGATTTCTGTAGCCTGAGTTTACCTTAACTGATATTATTAGATACAATGTTGCGAACCACAGGTAGACAATTATACTAACAAAATTAATAATTTTCTCTTGCTTTAGCGATTTATAAGTTAAAAGGGGAATAGTGAAACCCCGTGAAAATATTAGCTAAAATACTTTTCTTGTTTTTCTCCTTTTCTTTTTTGCTGTTTTTTTTTTTTTTTTTTTTCTTCCTTCTGACTGTTTTTTGCTTTTTGGGTATATTATATGGTAAGAATTATTATTTATATACAAATAATCCACTCAAAGAGGTTTATAAGCATAAGGGACCTCAATAAATTCCAAGATACTGGAATCAATGTAGTGATTGGCAAAATACAGCCAGATGTTATACGCGGTAAAGGCTGCTATTTAGGAGGGGTTAACATGATGAATACCTAGGAGTCTTTTGTTATTTAGGCAATAGGTTGTTATTCTTTTAAATTAAGTGATCAAAGGGCTATTGCAAAAGTACCTATTAACCCTTATAATTGTGTCCAACCCCGGCAGCAAAAATTAATGCTGACATTCTCTATATACTATCAGAAGCTACGTATAAGTACAAAGGAAACTTAAAACATTGCTAGTGTGTTGATATTAGTGTTGATATTAACAAATTGAACAATAGTTGGATATAGAGATTGTTATAAATTAATGTCTTTTCGGCTATCATACCTGTGAGGCTCTTTATAAACCTTAGAAAGTGGGGAGCCCCTGAACTAGGAAAGTTAGATTAAAGGTTAATACGGATAATACGGAATTGTTACTTACTTTCTTTAACGGCTAATATCTCTAAACTCATTAAGTTTAATTAAGTATTAACTGCTGAGTTAGTAAAAAAGTTACTCTAATTAGGAATCATTGAAATTTATGACTGGTGTTGAATGATACAATATTCATACTACTGGAAATCAGAGGTTTAATTGTGATACAAGAACTAGTAAAAAACTTCTATAACTGAAGCTCACTAAGTGCCATATTCTGGTCTTAATCACATAGATAAATTAAATCACACTTCACACTGTAAATTCTTTTTTTGGCCTCTTTTTTTTTTTTTTTTTTTTTCTCCCCCTCTTTTCATCACTACCAGCACTCTGAACACCCCACTCCTTCACCACTATATTGGAACTAAACACTCCATCCTATTTTTTTCCTTTTGATACCTACATGGACAAATTCATCACTTCACCTTCAGTCACAAACAAATCTAAACCAGATATGACAAACAAACACAGGGAACGTAGAAATAAGAATCACAGTGAAACTTCAGCAGAAATTCATTCTGAAAGTAATATCACAACCACTCAAAACCCTAAAACATCTCAGGATACACAATCTCTAGTTTCCAGTATTTTAGAGGCAATTACGCCGAAATTCGAATCATTAAAATTAGAAATTAAACAAGATATAATAACCTTGACATCAGAAGTGAGACAATTTTCCAACAGACTCCAGGAGGCTGAACAGAGGATTTCAGACCTGGAGGATGTGACAAATACAGTTTTACCAAAGCTAGAAAGTACCCAGAATGATTTAACTAAAATCCAAAATAAACTTGATGAATTGGAAAATAGATCTAGACGAAATAATTTGAGAATTATTGGCATTCCAGAATCTAACCAACCTGAAGACCTCATGAAATTAATGACTTATACTCTGCCACAACTACTAAAGATTCCCCCACCCCAAGGGCCAATTATCATTGAAAGGGTCCACAGACTGGGGAGACTAGCTGACAGCGCGGGGAGTCCTGTGAGACCAAGACCAATTATTGCAAGATTTCTTAACTATTTAGATAAAGAAATGTATCTACAATCTTATCGCAAAAATCAACCAATACTCCATAATGACAGTAGGGTCTTGCTCTTCCAGGATTTCTCTGCCGAAACATCTAGGAAACGAAGGGAACTCTCCCCAGTCTGTGGGCAAATGATTAATGCTGGATGGAAGGCTACTGTTATATATCCAGCCAAGCTTAAATTGATACTTGAGGGGCGCACCTTTCTCTTTGACTCAGTAACAGAGGCAGAGAAGAAACTTGCGGAGCATGGAATTAAAACAAGCACGAGATAAGATGATTTAACACTCCAATGATTAAAATTGAATTTACAAAAAATGCTGACAACACCAAAGGCCACAGGGTCTTGCCACTCCCAAAGGCAGGGAGATAGAATATTGCAACTTCTTCGCTCTTACACACAGTTGATTCTAGACTTTACATTTTTTTCTCTTTTTTTTTTTTTTTCCTTTTTCTCCCCCCTTTTCCTTATCTCCTCCCTTCTCCCTCTCCTCCATCCCGATCATACCTCATATTATCTTTTAAGTTAAATAAAACAACATGAAAAATTCTATGAGGATTACCTCATGGAACGTAGGAGGCATAACTTCCCCTATAAAACGCAAAACAATATTAGCACATCTTAAAAAACTCAATACAACAATTGCTCTCCTACAGGAAACCCATTTAAACATTGAAGAGTCTACTAAGTTAAAATCTTCATGGGTCGCGGAAGCAATCTTCACTCCATCTGTGAAGAGGAAAAAAGGAGTGGCAATTCTTCTAGGGAAAGACCTAAAATATGAAATAATGTTATCTATTAAAGATCCAGAAAGCAGGTATTTAATCCTCAAAATAAAAATCACTAACACGATATATACTATCTGCAACTTATATGCACCAAATATAATCGATATAAATTTCTGGGACACTCTCCAAACTAAAATTTTACAGGTGACAGAAGGACACCTAATTATGGCAGGTGACTTTAACATCGCACCCCAATATCCACTGGACAGGTTAAGGCGAGGTATACATATTCAAAAAACAAAAAAAGATAACCTGGAAAATAAAATATTTAAATCTAATCTTTCTACCCTTGCACTCAAAGATGTTTGGAGATCGCAGAATCCGGATACTAGAGGATTTACCTGCTATTCTAAAGCTTTTAAATCATTATCGAGGATTGATTTATTTTTAATAAATGATAGTTTATATAAAACAGGAGCAAGAGCCTCAATATCCGAAATCTGCATCTCTGATCACGCCCCTATACACTTAGACATCCCAAACATAAATAATCAGACACAAGCAATAGGTTTTTCATATCCAAAACACTTAAATAAAAATCTGAATTTTAGGAACTGGCTTAAGTCCAGGATAGAGGAGTATTTCCAACTGAACTCAGATTCAGTTGAAGATTTTTCGTTAGTCTGAGAAGCTGCAAAAGCAGTACTAAGAGGGGAGATAATTGCATATTCTGCTAGATTCAAAAAAAAGATCAAATTAAAAGAGAGAGAAGTAACAGCAGCGGTAACAAATGCATACAACAGATACTTAAATTCCCCCACAAATGATAACTGGAATAGATATCTCGGAGTAAAGAAGGAACGCGACACATTTCTAATCTCACACACAACACAATCAGATTTAAAATATCGAGCACAGCTATACAAATTTGGTAACAAATCTGGTAAGTTACTAGCAAAATTAATAAAAAACTCCAAAAGTTCATCAGTAATCGAATCCATTTTAGATAGCGGGAAGCTACTAATTCAGCCAGAAGCAATCTCAGAGTCTTTTTTTAATTATTATAAAGCAATCTACTCCTCCCCTACTGTCAGGGAAGAGAATCAGGAAGAATTCTGGGAAGGTATGACCTTATTAAAGATTAGTCCTGATCTTAATCTTAAAATTAACTCGCCTATTCTAGAATCAGAAATAAATCAAGCTATACAATCCTTAAAATTAGATAAAGCCCCCGGCCCAGACTTTCTTCCAAACGAAATTTATAAAAAATTAACATCAACCTTCCTCCCACACTTAACAAAATTATTCAACATCTATTATAAGGAGAGTTCTCAAATTCCCCCTAATTTTTTGGCATCACAGTCAATACTTATTCTTAAGCCAGGAAAAGATAAAAATAAAAAAGAATCCTACAGACCAATCGCCCTCCTAAATACCGATTACAAACTATTTGTCTCTATTTTAGCGAAAAGATTGCAAGAAGGACTAGCAGAATTAATACATAAAGATCAGGCAGGGTTTCTTTCCAATCGTAGCTCAGCTGCAAAAATCAGACAATTATTATTGACCATTGATTATTTCAAAAACACTGACAATAATAACTTAAAAAATCACCCTGACGCAGCAGTCCTAGCCATTGACGCTGAAAAAGCCTTTGATAGTGTTAACCACAACTATCTACTAGATTCATTGCAACAATTCGGGTTTAATGGGAACTTTTTAACTTTGGTCAATAATTTGTGTCTTCACTCATCAACTAGGTTAAATATTAATGGCATAAAAACAAGTATAATTAAACTAAATAGAGGTACTCGGCAGGGGTGCCCTTTATCACCCCTACTTTTTAATATAGCAATTGAACCATTAGCTGTCAAATTAAGGCAACAACTTGAGGGCATAAAAATCCAAGGAAATATAACGAAATTGGCATTATATGCAGATGACTTATTACTATATATTTCAAATACTTCCTCAAATATCCCAAAACTTATTAAAATAATTGAGACATTTGGTAAATTCTCTGGGTATAAAGTTAATAATCTTAAATCAGAATTTCTATGGTTGAGGAAGACAGAACACTCTTTAATAGAGATCCCCTTCAAATTAGTCACAAATTCATTTAGATATCTTGGGATTAAGGTTTCTGCAGACCCTAAAGAATGGTACTCCCTGAACATTACCCCAATGTTTCAGCAGATTTTTACATACATGAGGAATTGGCAAAACTTACCTCTGTCTATATCGGGACGAGTTGCACTTTTTAAGATGGTACTTTTGCCTAAAATGTTATACCTATTACAAAACCTCCCCATCCTTTTAAGAGCATGTGATGTTAGGAAGTTCAACACGGTAGCCCGATACTTTTTGTGGCAATCTAAAAAACCAAGAATATCCCTCCTCAAATTATCACTTCCTAAACAATGTGCAGGCCTGGCATTTCCAGACTTGCAGGCTTATAATTTAGTTTTTCTTGGTCGCATCGCTGTGGGTTGGATTACAGAGACAGACTATTTTACAGATAACAATTTAGAATGTAACTTAACTTATCCATTTTTACCTATAGCTATGATCCACTTACCATACAATTTAATTCCCAAGCAAGTTAAGTCACTTAAATCTATATATACAATAATCCAAGCATGGAAAAAAATTGGTAAACGGGTTGACACAGATATTTCGATTCCAAAATTTCAAACTTTTTTAGGAAACTCGGAATTCCAAGAAGGGATACAATCTCCTATTTTTAAGAAGTGGCATACTAAGGGTTTATACTTTGTATCACAATTTATAAACATAGCAACAAGAAATATTAAATCTTTTGAGGAGTTAAAACAAGAATTTGTATTAAGTAACCAGGACTTCTTTGCATATCTGCAAGCCAGACACTATACCCAACAGTTAGTAAACTCTTTTTCTTGGAATTGGACTTGGAAAGCATTAGAAAACTGGCCAATAGTGGTCAAGGCTGGCCATCTGTCCATATCCACATGGTACTCATTGTTGACATCACACAAGGGTGGGGCCAACCTTGAACACATAGCCCAGAAATGGACTTCTCTCACCTTAGATAATATTATTCAGAGCATGCAAATATCACGCTCCTTATCAATACTATACACCTCAACATTAGCGGAAACATGGAGAGAATCTCATATTAAATTGATCTACCTCACATATTACACCCCAGAAAAAGGATTTAGATGGCACAATAAATTTTTTTATAAATGCCCAAAATGCAGACTTTTAGCTGCAAACATAATCCATATGATCTGGATTTGTCCCAAAATACAACAATTTTGGCTGAAATTGCAGCACTGGTTAGTAACTACACTCAAGACAACTCCCTTTAAATTCTCTTTAAATACTATACTCTTCTTAATGGATGAGAAATTACCCTTAAAAGAATTAAAGATAATTAATTTAGCCATCTTGGCGGCTAGAAATCTAATTTTCAAGAATTGGAAAAATAATTTCTCTTTAACAATTACGGAAGTCAAAAATTATCTCAAAAAACAATATGTTATTGAGCAATTGGCAACAGATTTAAATTCCGACCAAGAAATAACAACTTTTTTTAATAAGTGGTCAAAATTTATTAAAATATTCCCTCCTAATGAAATAGACCAATTGATTTTCCCATTTAGGAACTCGGAGATAGTTTTATTGGGTATTTGGTAGGAGACCGGGAGGAGGAGAGGGATAGGATGGGAGCTTTTTCCTTTCCTTTAATTATTTAATTTTTTTTTTTTTTTTTTGTTTCTTTTTAAAATTCAAATGTTTTTTATCTTCTTATATGAAATCAATTCATATAGTATATGACCTTAGCCGAGTATATAAATATCCAATGTTGTATATGATTAAAATCTTATGTGACTAGTCAATTTATTAATTAATTGTTCTCCTCTTCTGTTTTGATATAAGCATATTATATCCCGCGTGTTGAATACGTTTTTATACCACAGGAAGTCCAAAAGGGGCTTTTAATAAATCGAGGGATACACATCTTATACCCAACAGAGAGAGAAGGAAAAAGAAAAAAAAAAAAAATGGAAAAAACTAGGTGTTATATTTTCGTTTTCTCTTGTTAGGTACGTATATTATAGCTTTTTGTTGTAATTGAGCTTTAAATTAGCTTGTTTCAGAGTACTTTTGTTTGAGTAAGCTCAGATAGTACATTGTGAGGTATTATTGTTATTTTTCCACGATGTAAAATCCTTGTACTGAATGTGAAGTACCTTGTGTATACTTGTAATGTTTGTATGAACACCTCAATAAAAAAAATAAAGGAAAAAAAAAAAAAAAAAAAAAAACTTTTCTTCCTTGGTCAAACCTATCACTGTCATGACAAGTAAAGAGAATGATCCACTCCATTGGTCAACTACTGCCATTAAAGCCTTTGATAGTCTTAAGATTGCCTTTGCTGCCTCTCCAGTTCTGGCTCATCCTAACCCTGCCTTTCGTTCTTGAGGTCGATGTGTCTGAGACTGGAGTAGGTGCCCTCTTTTCTCAACGTCCTACACCTGACGGTTCCTTGCATCCGTGTGTTTCTTCTCTAAGAAATTGTCTCCAGCAGAGTGCAATTATGAAATTGGCGACAGGGAATTACTGGCCATAATTTTGGCACTCAAGGAATGGAGGCATCATCTCGAGGGTACTAGCGTGCCAGTGCTCATTCTTATTGACCACAAGAATTTAACTTATCTATCTAAAGCAAAACGTCTGTCGCCCGACAGGCCAGATGGGCGCTATTTTTGTCTCGGTTTAATTATGTGGTCTCCTACCTGCCTGGTAGTAAGAATGTTAGGGCTGATGCCCTCTCTCGACAATTTTCGCCTCTGTCCAAGGAGGAGTCTGTACCTACTCCAGTTATACCTCCTGACCATATTTTGGCTACCATACATACTAATTTGACTTCTCCCTTGGGGGAGGAGATCCTGCTGCACAAACCAATGCACCTCCTGAGAAACCTAGTGGTAAGTGTTTTGTTCCTGAGAATCTTCTAACTAAACTTTTGCACACTTACCACTATCCTAAAGCCGCAGGTCACCCAGGCAAGAACCAAATGATTTGGTCTCTCACTCGAGAATTCTGGTGGCCAGGTCTTCGTTCTGATGTTGCTGCGTATGTTGCCTCTTGCTCAGTTTGTGCACAGAATAAGACTCCTCGACGTGTTCCTGTGGGTCTTCTTTAACCTATTGCTAATGGTGAGCGTCCTTGGACACATCTTTCCATGGACTTCATTGTCGAGCTCCCTGTTTCCAATGGCAATACTGTTATCCTTATGGTGGTTGACCGTTTTTCTAAAATGTCACATTGCATTCCCTTGAAGAAGTTGCCTTCCGCTGAGGAGCTTGCTTCAATTTTTGCCCGGGAGGTCTTCAGTTTACATGGGTTACCTAAGGAGATAGTGTCGGACTGGGGCCAGTTTGTCTCCAGATTTTGGCATTCCTTTTGTGCTCAAATGGGGATCCAGCTTTCCTTCTGCTCGGCATATCACCCTCAATCCAA
Organism: Bombina bombina; assembly: GCF_027579735.1. Taxonomy (NCBI): domain Eukaryota; kingdom Metazoa; phylum Chordata; class Amphibia; order Anura; family Bombinatoridae; genus Bombina; species Bombina bombina. The sequence goes on from NC_069504.1 coordinate 897,805,978, forward strand.
TGGGGCTGCGGAACGGTCTAATCAAGCTCTGGAACAGTTCCTCCATTGCTATGTCTCAGATCACCACAATAATTGGTCTGAACTGTTACCTTGGGCAGAGTTTGCTCGTAATAGTGCTATTAATGCTTCCTCCAAGTTATCCCCGTTCATGGCGAATTATGGGTTTCAACCATCCTTGTTGCCCGATTCATTCATGTCTCAGGGTATTCCGGCTTTGGAGGAGCATCTCCGGCAACTCCGTTCCACATGGGTGCAGATTCAGGATTGCCTTCATCATTCTATGCAGCGCCAAAAGTTCCAGGCTGATCGTAGGCGTCTGCCCGCGCCTTCCTACCAGGTTGGTGAGAGAGTTTGGCTGTCCTCCCGCAACTTGAACCTTCGTGTGCCTTCCAATAAACTGGCTCCTCATTATGTTGGTCCTTTTCAAATACTCAGACGGGTCAATCCTGTGGCCTACGCTCTTGACCTTCCTCCTGCAATGCGCATCTCCAATGTTTTTCATGTCTCGCTCTTGAAACCATTGGTTTGTAATCGGTTTACCACTATGTTGCCTCGTCCCCATCCTATCTTTGTTGACAACCATGAGGTGTATGAGGTCAGCAGCATTATTAACTCTCGTATGTCCAAGGGCCGCATACAGTATTTGGTTCACTGGAGGGGCTACGGTCCGGAGGAGCATTCATGGGTTCTCTCCTCTGATGTTCATGCTCCTGCCCTCCTCCGTGCCTTCCATGCCCATTTCCCCAATAAGCCTTTTGTCCTCCCGCGGGGGAGGGGTCGTTGAGGGAAGGGTACTGTCAGGGTTTTTTTTCCCTGTTTTGTGTGCCATGTGCTTCTGGCAGCAATTTTACTCACCTCTCTTGCTGACTCTGGTGCATACTGTGTGATGCTGCTCATTTCCTGCACTTCCTTTTATGACCAGACTGGTGTACATCATCACCATGTGAGACAGGATGCAGTCTCAGAATTGTGATGTCATCACTTATTATTTAAAGGGCCTCTGTTCAGTATGCTTTTCCCTTGCGTTGTCTCAGACCTGTTTGTGAGAGCTCCTGTGTATTACCTGGCTGTCTGACATCCCTCCTGGTTCCTGATCCCTTGCTTGTTCCTGACTCTGCTGTTCTCCTTGTCCCTGATTCCGGCTCGTCTGACTACTCGCTTTGGCTCCTGACTCGGCTCTTCTGACTATTCGCTTTGGCTCCTGACTTGGCTCATCTGACTACCAGCTCTGGTTTTGTTTCCTGGCTTGTTATTTATCTTGTGGACTTTTTATTATTTTTTGCTATTAATAAAGGTGTGATTTTTTTTTTATTCCTGGCACCCTGACACCTCTCTACAGAAAGTTATATCTGTTTTTTTTTTATTAAAAGAGGTCAGCAGACTGTTGAGATATGGGAACTGGTGCAAGTCATTCTGTCCCATTTATAGAAGAATTGGCCCAATAATGGGTATTCATGTATTTTCATAGGCCAAAGCTTGGGAGGAACCCAGGCTAGAATCCCCACATTGCCTAGATTTAGGATGTCTCCATCTAGCTGTACCTGTGCTTTATGCATGGAGCTATAGCTCTATTCTGCTATCCTTTGCAGTGTTATTGTTTTCAGAATTCTAGATATTCATTTTTGAATCCCACAGCAATGGAACATAGTTCTACAATTGTTTGAAACTACTTATGCAGATTTAAAAAATTTAAACCTTCCATAGTTACATTTTTTTTTAATTTGTGGATTCCTAATAATACTTTCTGGTAAAAATAAAAAATAGATCTATTACCTTATTGTTAAATTCTCCATGACCTCTGGGAACCGCTCCAGCTCCTCCCTCAACTCCTGGAATGTGATGGAGCCACTATTGTCCTTGTCAGCAGACTCAAAAAGCACCAGTGTCAGGTCATCCAGCTTCTCCTCTGGAAGCGATATGGCATTCTCCAACAAACATGACTTCAGCACTGTGCGTAACTCATCTGGGTCAATTGACCCACTGCCTAAAACAGAAGTTAGTTCAGTTGATTATATTACCAAAAATGCTAATATTGCAAAAATAACAAAATATACAGCTCTTGAAAAACTATCCAAGAACCCACATACTGTCACAGGAATAGTAAAGTCAGTTCAGGAAATGACCCTGAGGTTGGGAAGTAATAATAAGACACACTGCCCCAGCATGGAGGGTTAGACACAGAATGTGAGAAATCCAGAGGACAAGACAAATCTAGGTCAGTTCAGGCCAAAGGTCAATAGTGTGTTGGCTAAATACAGTGCAGAATCAGAATCGAAAGGAATCTTGAGGGCAACAACAGAACCAAATCAGAGTCCAAGAAACAGGCAGGGGTCGTACAAAGAGAACAGCAGAAACAGGAATGGAAATAGCACACCCAGGAATACAATCCTATACCTGGGCAAACACAGGAAGAAGGGAACAGCTTATATAGGGTGTTGATTAAGTAACTACCTGCAGCTGGCAGACAGGTGAAGCCAGAAAGACAGCCAGAGCAGGCAGTAGTATAGCCAATTCTCAAAAAGAACCTGAGTCCTCCATTGGCTCAGGAGGGAAGGCAACCGGCCAAAGACCGGAGGTCCTAGCAAAAACTCTGGGCATGGGCGTAACACATACCTATTGAAGTAGTTACAAGTTCTTCAGAGATAAATAAAATAAATGTCACAGCATCAGTTTTAAGTTACTTAACAAATAGGAGGGGGTATGAATTAAAGAAAAAATGTATGTTTTCACTCAAGCAAAAATGTATGTTCTCACTCAAAATAGAAAAAGAAGGAAACACAAGAATTCCAAATAGCACCGTGTGGAGATAAAAATCTACTTTTATTTAAACATTAAAAGGTAGGGGTATAAACATACTCCCCGGGGTAAAACTGAGGAAAATTATGCAGATAACAAAGCAAAAACAAGTTGACGCGTTTCGGCTTGCGCCGTACTCCTAGCCTCCTGATAAAATATTCAGCACTGAACCGACTTAAAAAACACTATCTGCACACCCATTGGATATCTGGTACACACCTTCCTAGAAATTAACCAATGCGGCGATCACAACTTGTACTCCCCTGCCTTTACACTTTCCGGCTCAGTGCTGAATATTTTATCAGGAGACTAGGAGTACGGCGCAAGCCGAAACGCGTCAGCCTGTTGTTGCTTTGCTATCTGCATAATTTTCCTCCGTTTTACCCTGGGGAGTATGCTTATAACCCAACGTTTTAATGTTTAAATAAAAGTTGATTTTTATCTCTGAACGGTCCTCCTTGGAACTCTTGTGTGTTTTCTTCTGTTTCTATTGGCGGCAAGAGAGCATGTGTCTAGCAGAATACCTACAGGGGATTGTTCGGGCAAGACTGCCGGCCACAGGAGAGAATCAGGAAGCAGCGGTCAGACAACGGCGGTTGAAGTGAGCGCTTTCAAGCATCCGGCCCGAGAGAACGGAGGTTGGTTCCCTGGAGGGCTTGACATGATCGAAGACTTCACGGGGAGCTGAATCAGAGGAGCACGGCTCCAGACCGCCAATCGTGAGTTTGTGTCAACACTTACTATTGAGACTTTATCTCTTTAATTGCAGCATTGGAAATGGGGGAGTGCTATGGTTGCGATCTGTGGTGACAGCAAAGGAGAGCTTAGTGCATAGTGCATTGATTTGGATAGAACCACGTATTGCTCTAACTGCTCTCGTTGCACAGGGGTGTAACAGGCCTAAAGATACCCCCTTTGTTACGGAAAAAATAGAAAATACCTGGTCTTATATTCATGTAATTAAAACTCTGAAATCGAACTCTGTCTCCTGCACCTTATACAAAAATTGGAACAATTTTAAACCTATTGTGCTAGATCCTATGCTGATCACTAAAACAAACTATTTTTACACTCACACAATTCTACCATTTACATGGATAACTGAAAATGTTATTAGCTTTAATAAGCAAAGCTCTATAAGCCCTGGTATCAGCAACATATAAAATACAAGTGGTTGCTATGATGATCACTTGACAGCTTTATGATGTTTTATCCTTTATTTAAAGGCCATGATCGATCCCTTGACAGCTATATATCCTGTATTTAAAAGCCATGATCGATCCCTTGACAGCTATATATACTGTATTTAAAAGCCAGGAACCCCCTCTATTAAATGAGGGGGTCTTGTGATATGTTGCTATGGTGACGAGAAGGTAAGGCCGGTCTCCTTAGGGTTATTAGACCTCCAAAAATAGGACCACTCCTGTGAAGTATATGTCAATGTTCTGATAATCACCAGATGTTTTTCTATGTGATTTTGCTCCATATGCCTAAAGCTCAGATCACTGTTGCCAGGTTGAGTGTGTCTGGCAGGTAATCACTGTGTTCCACATGAACACCTATATCTCTGGGGGACAAGTTAACTGTTATTCAAGAGACAGGTTCTTCCCTTTAAAATGAGGGTCACATTAGTTCCTCTAGTTCTAATGGGGCAGGGGGAGAAAGAGGCTCCATTAGACTACCCCTTGCACCAATAGCAATGAGGATACATTTTTCAAATGTATAATTTTTAAGAAATAAAAAAAACCTGTTTTTTAGTACATTACATAGATGTGATTATACATTACGGGGCAGATCCCCAGAGGTAAAAAACACAGCAATTTTTCAGGTATTAACATTTAGTAATTTTGATATATAAGTAGTGTGTTACTAAACATCCAGGTACAGTACATATAATTGCCACAGAGAAAATATGACTCTTGTGATTATTTGCTGTAAATTCAGATTTAATGAACCTACTGACCTCTAGTGGTCATACTGTAAAAATGCACAGTTCCAAAACTGGCGTGATCACATACAACTCCCTCCAATGATTAAATTAAACCTTTTTAAATTAAAATGCAATAACAGCAGGCAATCAACAGATGTACTTTTTCTGTGACAGATGTATGTATGTTTGGTAACACACTATTTTAAATGGGCATTAAAGTATTTGTGCTACACTCTCCTTTAGTGACCTTTAAAGTATTTGTGCTACACTCTCCTTTAGTGACCTTTCATATAGTCACTGCCCTACACCTTAAAACATAAAAGAGAGCTTTATGATCCTAACCTTCTCTCTTCTGTACCTTAAAGGATTAGTCTAGTCAAAATTAAACTTTCATGATTGAGATAGAGCAGGCCATTTAAACAACTTTCTAATTTACTCCTATTATCAAACTTTCTTCATTCTCTTGGTATTTTATTTGAAAAAGCAAGAATGTTAGCATAGGAGCCGGACCATTTTTGGTTCAGAACCTGGGTAGCTCTTCCTGATTGGTGTCTAAATATAGCCACCAATCAGCAAGCGCTACCCAGGTGATTAATAAAAAATGGGCCGACTCCTAAGCTTACATTCAAATAAAGATAGCAAGGGAACAAAGAAAAAATTATAATAGGAGTAAATTAGAAAGTTGCTTAAATTTGTCTGCTCTATCTGAATCATGAAAGTTTAATTTTGACTAGACTAACCATTTAATTCAAGCTTATTATATATGCCTATTGTCTACCTCCCATGCAACCAGCAGTTATATGTTTCCTCCTTAACAATGTGCACATTGCTCTCTGGCTCCCTAACTTTCTATCTTTCAAGGTTCCATCCCTTAGCTCTTAACCTTCTCACTACTGCTACCTCTAAATTTCTCTACATTCTTTCCTTAGCCTCTGCAAGAGCACTGCTTCTGCAACACACTGTAACGCTCATTCAATAGATACTGTCATATCCGTCTGTCTCCATTTCTATAGCAATGTCTTAGTTTTATTTGTTTTATACTCTGTATAACACTGTGAAATATGATGATGTCTTACTAATTAATTTAAATAATTATCATAATACTAGCAAATCAAAGGATTTCACTGTTGCTCTGTTTTTACAATAAAATACATTTTTTTACTTAAAAACATTTCCTTCTTTCTCACAAAGCTATGACCATTTTCCTCTACACTGTAATCCTCAGAACAATGATTATTTTGACAATAAGACATTTTTATTACACACAGAGATATAATAAAGTTAGCAAACTATTGTCAACAGCTACAACGTTACAGAGTTAAGCCTTCTATCACATAAGTTCAAAGTTGGAGTTCAGTACTAAGGAGCAGTTTTCAGTAAGCAGCCATTGGGGCATATTTATCAAGGTCTGGCGGACCTGATCCGACACTGCGGATCAGGTCCGCCAGACCTCGCTGAATACAGAGAGCAATACACTCTCTGGTGCAACGCCGCCCCCTGCAGACTCGCGGCCAATGGGCCGCCAGCAGGGGGGTGTCAATCAACCCGATTGTACTAGATCAAGTTGTATTGTGGCAATGTGTGTCCACCTGCTCAGAGCAGGCGGACAGGTTATGGAGCAGCGGTCTTTGTGACCGCTGCTTCATAACTGCTGTTTCTGGCGAGTCTGAAGACTCGCCAGAAACAGGGGCCATCAAGCTCCATACGGAGCTTGTTAAATAGAGCCCATTGTCTGGAGCTTTACAATGAAACAGAGACGCTCAGTGATAAACAAGCAGCAAAGACTTCTTAAAGGGACAGTTAAGTCCAAAAAAAACTTTCATGTTTCAAATAGGGCATGTCATTTTAAACAACTTTCCAATTTACTTTTATCACGAATTTTGCTTTGTTCTATTGGTATTCTTAATTGAAAGCTAGACCTAGGAAGGCTCATATGATAATTTCTAAGCCCTTGAAGGCCGCCTCTAATCACATGCTTTATCACATGCTTTTGTATTTGCTTCTCACAGCAGGGGAGAGCTAATTCAGGTAAACCCTATAGATAACATTGTGAGCACGCCCGTGGGTTGTGGCAGACACTGCACTAATTGGCTAAAATGAAAGTCAATAGATAATAAATAAAATGTCATGTGATCAGGGGGCTGTCAGAAGATGTTTAGATACAAGGTAATCACAGAGGTTAAAAGTATATTAATATAACTGTGTTGTTTATGCAAAACTGGGGAATGGGTAATAAAGGGATTATCTATCTTTTAAAACAACATAAATTCTGGTGTTGACTGTCCCTTTAAATATAACAGTATCTTGCTGCTTTATTGTGACCCCTGAATACTGGCAGAAAAGTGATTCTATCCATTTTGCTGTGACTCCAATACACTAGTGATGAGCAAGTGGTGGGCTTTGGGCCACTTGCAGCTAAGGATGCTACCAATTTTTACATACAGTACAGGGATGAAACTACAGGGGGTGCAGAGGTTGTACCTGCGACTGGGCCCCTGAGGGTGGGGGCCCAGCTTAAAAAAAAAAAGAAGGTTTTTTTCAATAAAAAATGTTGACCTGCCACTGCCTGCACTGATATCATGTGAGTGTGACATGATGCTTTACTAGTGTCTCTGACTACAGGGGTTAGTGTTTCTGTTTTACCCATTGGTGTTTATGTGTGTGTTTGTGTGTGTGTGTGTGTAGGTGTGTATGTATGTATGTGACTGTGTGTGTATTTATGCATGTAAATGTGTGTGTGTGTGTGTATGTTTGTGGAACCAGCAAATTACAGACCTTGTTACTACAGCATGGGGGGCAGGGGGTAAACAGTATAAACAGTTAGGGTTGCCACCTTAGCCATGTTTCCCTGGACACGTATATGTAACACACGCTGCAGGGTGTGCAGGAAGGAACATGTATTGTGTTTCTGGACAGCACTATTCATATTCCTCCATGCACACCCTGCAGCATGTGTAACTTATAAGTGTTCTGTATTTTAAGGGACGGGTGGCACCCCTAATTTAATATTCAGTACGGGGGGGAGACTGGACCATGTCACTGACTACTGTGGTCACTTCATAAAGTCCTGGGGCGGGTAGGGTCAGGCCAGCCATCTCACCGGCAGATTACAGACTATGCCACTAACTCACTATATACAGTACTGGTGGGTTAAACAGTGTCGCTATATACAGTAATAGGGGCTCAGATCATCTCACAGACTGTGGGCACAGGGTACCTCCTTTTGCAGACGTGTCATCTGATTCATATTTTTTTCTGTGTTAAAGGGACAGTCTACCATAGAATTGTTATTGTTTTAAAAGATAGATAATCCCTTTATTACCCATTCCCCAGTTTTGCATAACCAACACAGTTATATTAATATACTTTTTAAGAGACAGCCCTCAAAGGCTTAGAAATTAGCATATGAACCTATCTATGTTTAGTTTAAACCAAGAATATCAAGAGAAAAAAGCAAATTTGATGATAAAAGTAAATTGGAAAGTTGATTAAAATTAAAAGTCCTATCTGAAAATGAAAGTTTAATTTATACTAGACTGTCCCTTTAAATGTAAAAAGATTCTTGCACCTGGGCCCTGTGGTTTCTAGTAACGCCTCTGATACAGTAAGTAATATCTTCTATGCTAAATACTTCATAAAGCACCTGCACTAATTTCCACTCCATTTTGCTATTTAATACATGCTAAACTACATGCACACTTTTGTATGTGACCATTATAATAATTGAAAGAAAAGTGTGGGCTTTTACAGTCTCAAGGGCTACACATATGGTCCTTTTAAAAACTTAAGGTCATATACAGCCCTTAGAATGATTCTTTTTGCCTTCCAAAGCACTACTAATTCCAAACTACTTGCATCAGCATATGGAAAATAATGCAATAGGAATAGGGTTGCCAGGTGTCCTCCACAAAAATACCGAACACCCAAGAAAAAAAACTGCGGGGGGGGGGGGGATTAGTTTGCGGTGAAATTTACTGAAAAAGATAAATATATATATATATATATATATATATATATATATATATATATGTACACATACAATATATACACAGTGTACATCACATACAAAAAAATGACTCATGTTACAATACATAGTTGTGTGTGTGTGTGTGTGTGTATATATATATATATATATATATATATATAATATACATATAAATACAGTATAAATGTGTGTGTATATATAGAGTGTACTTGGTTACAGTGAGCACCTACATCTGTATTTTATTTTATTGGCTGATTGTGCAGTGTGATTGGTTAGTGACACACCTACATCTGTTTTTTATTTGATCGGCTCATTGTACAGCGTGTGATTGGTTACAGTGACACACCTACATCTGTATTTGATTGGCTCATTTTATATATATATATATATATATATATATATATATATATATATATATATATATATATATATATATATGTATATGTGTGTGTTTATATGTATGTATATATATATATATATATATATGTATATATATACATGTGTGTATATATAATATATAATATGTGTGTGTGTTTATGTGTCTATATATATATATATATATATAAATATTATATATATATATATATATATATATGTATTTAATAATATATGTATAATATAATAATAGTATGTACATATATGTATATATATATATATATACAGGTGGCCCTCGTTTTACAACGGTTCAATTTACACCGTTTCAGAATAACAACCTTTTTTTCCAGTCATGTGACTGCTATTAAAAAGCATTGAGAAGCAGTAGATTTATTAAAATTGCCACTAGGTGGAGCTGTCCACTTGTGTTGCAGCAAAGCCAAGCAAGCTGAAATTAACCAGTTTAACCAGACCTGAGCTATTGAGCAGATTTCAAAGGAACAAGCTCTTCCTGTCTATAACTCAGTCCAGATTGGAATGCACAGAAAGAACTGTTTGCAGAAAAATGCAAGTGAAGTCTGTGTTGTGTGATTATTTTATTAGGTTTATAATGCTGTTTAGCAAATGTTTTTGTTCATTTAACTTAGTTTAATGATATATTTTGTGTTGTGTGATTATTTTATTAGGTTTATAATGCTGTCTAGCATTTAAAGTCTTCATTTCAAATCTTTAAAAATAATGTATTGGGTGTTACTTATGACAATTTTGAGAGGGGCCTGGAACCTATCTCCCTTACTTCCCTTTGACTTACATTATAAACTGGGTTTCAATTTACAACGGTTTCGATTTACAACCATTCCTTCTGGAACCTAACCCCGGCGTAAACTGAGGGCTACCTGTATATATATATATATATATATATATATATATATATATATATATGTATTTAATAATATATGTATAATATAATAATAGTATGTACATATATGTATATATATATATATATACAGGTGGCCCTCGTTTTACAACGGTTCAATTTACACCGTTTCAGAATAACAACCTTTTTTTCCAGTCATGTGACTGCTATTAAAAAGCATTGAGAAGCAGTAGATTTATTAAAATTGCCACTAGGTGGAGCTGTCCACTTGTGTTGCAGCAAAGCCAAGCAAGCTGAAATTAACCAGTTTAACCAGACCTGAGCTATTGAGCAGATTTCAAAGGAACAAGCTCTTCCTGTCTATAACTCAGTCCAGATTGGAATGCACAGAAAGAACTGTTTGCAGAAAAATGCAAGTGAAGTCTGTGTTGTGTGATTATTTTATTAGGTTTATAATGCTGTTTAGCAAATGTTTTTGTTAATTTAACTTAGTTTAATTATATATTTTGTGTTGTGTGATTATTTTATTAGGTTTATAATGCTGTCTAGCATTTAAAGTCTTCATTTCAAATCTTTAAAAATAATGTATTGGGTGTTACTTATGACAATTTTGAGAGGGGCCTGGAACCTATCTCCCTTACTTCCCTTTGACTTACATTATAAACTGGGTTTCAATTTACAACGGTTTCGATTTACAACCATTCCTTCTGGAACCTAACCCCGGCGTAAACTGAGGGCTACCTGTATATATATATATATATATATATATATATATATATATATATATATGTGTGTGTGTGTGTGTGTACACAATATTATATTATACATATAAAATGAAATATACTTATATAATTTGTATATGTATTTGTTTGTATATATACATATTATATATATAATTGTCTGGTGGGTGATGGTGGTGATATAATAACAATTATTAAAAAAGACAGAGTGACATACCTCATTGTTTTATTAATGTAACAGGCTCAGCTAACTGTCTCACTGTCTGAGTCTCTCTCAGTCCCTCCCTGGCTGCTGCTTCATCAATGGATTAGGCACTATTTAATTTCATGCTGGCTCAGACAGTCAGAGAAAACCCCAGTACCCTACTCAGTCACTCACTCTGCGCAGCACACTGAGCTGGTCTTCTCTTCTTGTTGCTATCAGACTGACGTGACGTCACGCTCACGTGACCCGCGTGATCACGTGACGATGTCGGTCCAACACAGGCCACGTCCACAGCAAGACTGCCATTATTACACTTACGGGAGGCAGATGGGTGCGTGTGCAACCTGGCAGGCAGCGAGCGCAGAGGGTCCCCGACTGCAACTCCGGCTCTGCACACTGTCAGCCTGGATCAGAAAGATGACGATCCGATCAGCTGAGCAGAGCCTGAGTTGACAGTGACACGGGCTAACCTACAGGGGCTGGGCAGCCTATGCTTGTTGGGTAAAGCAGGTCACAGTTAAAAAAAATGTAAAGCAAACTATCAAAGGCTATGTCCGTTTTTTTAAAAAACAAAATTTATGCTTACCTGATAAATTTATTTCTCTTTTGGTGTATCCAGTCCACGGGTTCATCCATTACTTGTGGGATATTCTCCTTCCCAACGGGAAGTTGCAAGAGGACACCCACAGCAGAGCTGTCTTTATAGCTCCTCCCCTAACTGCCACCCCCAGTCATTCGACCGAAGACAAGCAAGAAAAAAGGAGAAACTATAGGGTGCAGTGGTGACTGTAGTTTAAAAACACCTGCCTTAAAATGACAGGGCGGGCCGTGGACCGGATACACCACAAGAGAAATAAATTTATCAGGTAAGCATAAATTTAGTTTTCTCTTGTAAAGGTGTATCCAGTCCACGGGTTCATCCATTACTTGTGGTATACCAATACCAAAGCTTTAGGACACGGATGAAGGGAGGGACAAGGCAGGAACTTAAACGGAAGGCACCACTGCTTGTAAGACCTTTCTCCCAAAAATAGCCTCCGAAGAAGCAAAAGTATTGTAGAATTTAGAAAAAGTGTGAAGCGAAGACCAAGTCGCCGCCTTACAAATCTGTTCAACAGAGGCCTCATTTTTAAAAGCACATGTGGAAGCCATCGCTCTAGTGGAATGAGCTGTAATTCTTTCAGGAGGCTGCTGGTCAGCAGTCTCATAAGCTAAGCGGATTATGCTTCTCAGCCAAAAAGAAAGAGAAGTTGCCGAAGCCTTTTGGCCTCTCCTCTATCCAGAGTAGACAACAAACAAAGCAGATGTTTGATGAAAATCCTTCGTAGCTTGTAAATAAAACTTTAAAGCATGAACCACATCAAGATTGTGTAAAAGACGTTCCTTCTTTGAGGAAGGATTAGGACATAATGAAGGAACAACAATCTCCGGATTGATGTTCTTATTAGATACTACCTTAGGAAGAAACCCAGGTTTGGTACGCAAAACTACCTTATCTGCATGGAAAATCAGATAAGGGGAATCACACTGTAAAGCAGATAACTCCGAAACTCTTCGAGCCGAGGAGATAGCTACTAGAAACAGAACTTTCCAAGATAAAAGTTTAATATCTATGGAATGCAAAGGTTCAAACGGAACCCCTTGAAGAACTTTAAGAACTAAATTTAAACTCCATGGCGGAGCAACAGGTTTAAACACAGGCTTAATTCTAACTAAAGCCTGACAAAACGCCTGAACGTCTGGAACCTCAGCCAGACGTTTGTGCAAAAGAATAGACAGAGCAGAAATCTGTCCCTTTAAGGAACTAGCAGACAATCCTTTCTCCAATCCCTCTTGGAGAAAGGATAAGATTCTAGGAATCCTGACTTTATTCCATGAATAACCCTTGGATTCACACCAATGAAGATATTTACACCATATCTTATGATAGATTTTCCTGGTGTGTAGCAATAGAGGGATTTCAAGGATGCACTGGAAGTTAATAGATGTTGCAAAAACTTTATTGAAGAAAACATTAAAAGTTCATCGCTGAACAAATTTCATTCCATAGACAAGTGAGAGGTGTGTGTTCCACCCCAGGGACTGCTTGCTGACGCGTTTCGGCTCCAAGGGCCGTAATCGTAGCTGCAGTCACTTACCTTAATGATCCTTAAATATCAATTAAAGCCAGCTAATAGGTTAAAAATAGTTACACCCTTCTTTTACCTGGGGCGGAACAAAAAACACACCTATTAAGGTCTAAACTCTTTATTGCATATATGGACACACAGTGAGTTTAATACTAACTTGGACCAAACAATAATTAAAGACCGTAAAACTCACTGGATATTTGCTCAAAATGACCCATATACTTACATTAATAGTATGAAACAACCTAACTTTAGTCCACAAATAAATGTTTCAGATAGTGGACAGTTGAGAAATACTGCAAATTCAGAAATAACACAGGTTTTTTCCAGACCCCAAAGAGAATCAGGAGGGGGGGGGGGGAGGAACAAAAACAGAAAAAGGAATTTTGAAGGAAAAGGGACTACCACTCCGGAGGGGGAGATCCCAAACGAAATACAATTAAATTCTGTAATTAACCTGTCTTCACAGGAACTTAGTAAAGTGGATTTAAAGGTACTCAGCTATGGTTTGAGTTTTGTTCCAGCTGAGAATTTTAACCTTTTCCAGACACTAGTCGATGTGAATAGATTAATCAGAAACCTCACATTAAAGAAACACTTCAATAAGAACCAAGAGACGAATCAATTTGATCTCATTAGGAGTGATACACAACAAACTACAACACATGCATCACTCACATTTCAGGAATACAGTGACATACAGTCTTTAGAAACATTATTCGAAGAGGGCTCCACATATGTTAACCCACATGACGATACACATAGGGATAGGGGTCCTTCTCTATCACTACCTTCCAGATTTTACCCCATTCAATCTAGGGGTACTATTCTGGAAAAATTTCAGAAGAGAGTGGAAACAGATTTAACACAATTGGCTTATACTGTTCAGAAGAAAAAGCATTGTAACCTCACCAAATTAGAGTCTGTTGCACTCAAAAATTTACAACAGAATGAGAAGTTGGTCATCCGCTCAGCGGATAAGGGGGGGGTCTGTAGTAGTGATGGACAAATAATTTTTTGTCCAGGAATCATTACGTCAGCTCACAGACCCCTCACAATACTAAATTCTTGAGTTTAACCCCTCCAGCCTTTTCAAATATGAAATTAGTCATTTAATTGATGAGGGTTATGAAGCGGGCTATATAGATGAAAAAACAAGCTCTTTTCTATCAGTTACAAATCCTATTATACCTATATTCAATTTTTTACCTAAGGTTCATAAATCCTTGGTAGAGGTGAAGGGCAGACCCATCATCAGTGGGATAGGCTCTTTAATAGAGCCGTTATCCAAATGGTTGGATGAAATCTTGCAACCACTGGTGGTGAAGCTGCCCAGTCACCTCTATGATACTAAACAGTTGTTGACGGAGATGGAACGGATACAGTGGCATAAAGAGTATGGATGGCTCACAATAGATTTCACCTCACTGTATTCGTCCATCCCCCACAACAAGGGTTTGGAAGCACTAAGTTTTTTCCTGGAGAGATACACAACGTATGAACAAGGATTTCATTCTTACATATTACAAGTTACCCATTTCTTGCTTACACATAACATGTTTCTCTTTGAAGGTGTCCATTACCTGCAGAGATGTGGGACAGCTATGTTTGCCCCCTCCTATGCCAACCTATTTATGGGTTGGTGGGAGCTGTCCCACATCTATGCATGTGATGGACGCTGGAAGGAGAGAATTGTTTATTATAAACGCTACATAGACGACCTGTTGGTCATCTGGAAAGGTAGTGAGACAGAAGCAACTGATTTTGTCAATGTTTTAAATAGCAATGACGTGGGTATAAAATTTACATATGATTTCAATCCAGAGATTATTAACTATTTGGATGTGAATTTGTCAGGTACTGACCAAGGACAAATTGTAACCAGGATCTATAGGAAACCCATAGCGGGAAATTCTCTTCTCCATGCCCAGAGCAGCCATCCTAAAAGGGTATTTAAGTATGTCCTTAATGGGCAGTTTATAAGGCTTAAAAGGAACTGCACCTTAAACACAGAATTTGAAAGACAGGCTCGGGATTTGGAGAGGACATTTCTCACTAGGGGTTACAAACAAAAGGAGATTACAGCATCTAGAGAGAGAATTGCAGGGATGGATAGGAAGGATCTACTTAAGACAGAGAGGAAAACTGATATGAAATTTGAAGGTGTGACATTCATAACACAGTATAGCCAACAATATCACAATATCTGCAATATATTAAGGAAACATTTTCCAATGCTTAAGGCGGATGATGGGCTAGCTAGTGTTATACCCAAAGGCTGCAGATACGCCTTTAGAAAAGGGAAAAGTATAGGTAATATATTAGCACCCACTCAGTTGAGGCCAGATACACATACTCAAACCTCATCATGGCTAAGATACAAGGGCACATACAGGTGCAGTTACACACAGTGCACAGCGTGCAAGTATTTACAACAAGGTAATGGCTTTTCCAGCACAGCGACAGGAGAGCAGTTTGAACATTTATCTTGTCTTAATTGCAGAACCTCTTATGCTGTGTATCTCCTGACTTGTACTGAATGTGAAATTCAGTACACAGGACTCACGACGAGAGAAACTAGGGAAAGAATAAGAGAACACCTTACGAACATAAAAGCAGGCAAATTGACCACACCGCTAGTGCAGCATTTCAAGGAGAGGCACAATAGTAGCCCCCAATCCTTGAAATGGACCTTAGTAGAATTGGTGAGATGTAAATCAAGAGGAGGAGATAGAGATAAATTATTGTCTAAAAGGGAGGCATACTGGATACACAGACTAAAAACAAGGATCCCTTATGGATTAAATTCAGAGTTTGATCTCATTAATTTTTGGGAGTAGTAATCCTTTGGTCTGTGTATCCAGCATCCTGAAGATGCTAAGATCTTAGCATCATCAACTCAGTCTTTTTGACAAGTAAGACCCCTTCTCAATCCCTGTGTCACTGAAAAGAAAGTGAATAGATAAGTAAGATTGAAAATCCCATAAATTCCAAACACGGTTTATAACCCCTTTTTTCCTATCTTTTTTCATGAATCCCCTTGGATTGGATTAAATCCTCTATATATGTTTTCACATTAATTGGGAAATGATCAAATTTGGGGCATGAAACTTAGGTTATAATAAGGGAATGAAATAGACTTACATTTTCTTTACATTTTCTTTTCTTTTCCTTTTGTGTATTGGCAATCACATTTGTAATATCGCTATTTTGTATATATGTATCTATTTTGCAATGTTATCAAATGTATTAGGAAGTTGCAAATATGGTTATATGCATTATGAACTTATATATACATACAGGGCCGGATTTACATCTCAGGTGCCTGTAGGCACAAAAACCTGAAGCGCCCCCCCCACCCCCCCACCCCCCCTAGAAAAAAGTGGAAAAAATGAGGACTTTTTTTTATTATTATTTAGGACAACTAAAAATAAATATTAGATGTAAAATTACATTTTCCCTTTTATGGAGATACACAAATACACACACCAATTGCAATATTTGTTGTAATGGAAGCTACACCAAAAATCAATATTCACTTGACTCAAATGGCCATACAATTTCTATTATGTATAACAAAAACAAATCATGTTAAACTTTTAATGCAAAATATTCTAAAGAAAACCCTATTTAAAGGGACATCAAATGTGACAGTTTGCTGGGCATTTTATTATTGCACTAGTGCTTGCAGAGAAGTGTGTTAGCCTCTTGCAAAAGAGTTAAACACATAGTCAATGTCAGTTCTGAGACAGCAATACACATCTGTGCAGACCCAGATGGGCTCATAGGACATGTTTATTGACAAGCCATTAGTGTATTGCTTTTCTGGAGATGACTTTGACTATGTGCTTAACATTTTGTTGGAGTCAAACACAGTTTTGTGTAAACAATAGCAATATTAAAACTAGCAGCATGCAAGCTCATCACCATCAACAACCTGTGCAGCCAGTGGAAGAAAATATAAAATGTAGGGAAAAAAATCTTGTAAACTCTGATATTTTTGGTACAAACACACACAGATGTTACATTTATTTTGTTCTGAAATATAAATATCATATGATGTTGCTCTCAAAGGAAAACATGGAATGTTGTAGATTATATGTAATCCAGGGGTCAACAAATGTGTTTAAAATTAGAATTTAGAAATTCAATGGGAGGGGTTTAGTTTTAATCTTTGCCCCTCTCTCCTTCATGGCTCCCTCAACTGCTGTAACATATTCCCAATGAAACACTCGACTTTGTAGGCACCTGGCAGCACAATTCTTACTAAAATAAATGCCCTCATAAAAAAAAAAAAAAAAAAAAAAAAAAAATTTTTTTTTTTTTTTTTTTTTTTTATTATTGACAGGCAGGCGCCCCTCACTGCAAGGCGCCTGTAGGCACATGCCTACTGTGCCTAATGGGAAATCCGGCCCTGTATACATATACTTGTTGTTTCATACTGTTAATGTAACTATATGGGTCATTTTGAGCAAATATCCAGTGAGTTTTACGGTCTTCAATTATTGTTTGGTCCAAGTTAGTATTAAACTCACTGTGTGTCCATATATGCAATAAAGAGTTTAGACCTTAATAGGTGTGTTTTTTGTTCCGCCCCAGGTAAAAGAAGGGTGTAACTATTTTTAACCTATTAGCTGGCTTTAATTGATATTTAAGGATCATTAAGGCAAGTGACTGCAGCTACGATTACGGCCCTCAGAGCCGAAACGCATCAGCAAGCAGTCCCTGGGGTGGAACACACACCTCTCACTTGTCTATGGAATGAAATTTGTTCAGCGATGAACTTTTAATGTTTTCTTCAATAAAGTTTTTGCAACATCTATTAACTACCAGTGCATCCTTGAAATCCCTCTATTGCTACACATCAAAGAAATGGAGGATTTGCACGGAGTTACAGGTGACTATTCCTGTAAGCATAGTCCACTCACCTCCCGCGAGAATTGAAGCATTGGGGAGAGACAGTGACGTCAGACGCCGGAAAACCTTGAGGCTGGAAACTGAGCATAACCTAGCGGAGCAGTTGGTTTGTTTCCTGCAGTTCGCATATAGGACCACACAAGCGGAATAAGGTACCGTGGTGTTGGGAAACTCTGAAGCCTGAGAGAGGTAAGGCTTATCTTTATAGCACGTTTTCACTGTCGTTTGCGCCCCGAAGTAGAGGTGAGTGGTGAAGAAGCGGACTCGATCAGCTGATTCACAATATTCACATTAGAATCATAGTGATTTTATGCTCACAGACATTTTTGGGAGTAAATTGGTACCGATATCGTTTGCATAATTACAGATTTTCCTGGTGACAGGCTTTCGAGCCTGAATTAAGGTATCAATGACCGACTCGGAAAAACCATGCTTTGATAGAATCAAGCGTTCAATCTCCAAGCAGTCAGATGCATAGAAATTAGATTTGGATGTTTGAAAGGACCTTGAAGTAGAAGGTCCTGACTAAGCGGCAGAGTCCATGGTGGAAAGGATGACATGTCCACCAGATCTGCATACCAAGTCCTGCGTGGCCACGCAGGAGCTATCAAAATCACTGAAGCTCTCTCCTGCTTGATCTTGGCAATCAGACGAGGGAGCAGAGGAAACGGTGGAAACACATAAGCCAGGCTGAAGGACCAGGGTGCTGCTAGAGCATCTATTAGCGCTGCCTTGGGATCCCTGGACCTGGACCCATAACGAGGAAGCTTGGCGTTCTGACGAGATGCCATGAGATCCAGTTCTGGTTTGCCCCATAGTTGAATCAACTGGGCAAATACCTCCAGATGGAGCTCCCACTCCCCCGGATGAAAAGTCTGCCGACTTAAGAAATCCGCCTCCCAGTTCTCTACTCTTGGGATATGGATAGCTGAGAGATGGCAAGCGTGAACCTCTGCCCATAGAATTATCTTTGAAACCTCCAACATCGCCAGGGGGCTCTTTGTACCCCCCTGATGGTTCATATAGGATACAGTCGTGATGTTGTCTGACTGAAATCTGATGAACCTGACCGCAGCTAGCTGAGGCCAAGCCTGAAGAGCATTGAATATCGCTCTTAGTTCCAGAATGTTTATCGGAAGGAGGGCTTCCTCCTGAGTCCACGAACCCTGAGCCTTCAGGGAGTTCCAGACTGCGTCCCAGCCCAGAAGGCTGGCATCTGTCGTCACTATAGTCCATTCTGGCCTGCGGAAGCTCATTCCCCTGAACAGATGGACCCGAGATAGCCACCAGAGAAGAGAATCTCTGGTCTCTTGATCCAGATTTAGCAGAGGGGACAAATCTGTGTAATCCCCATTCCACTGATTGAGCATGCAAAGTTGCAGTGGTCTGAGATGTAGGCGGGCAAACGGAACTATGTCCATTGCCGCTACCATTAAGCCGATTACTTCCATACACTGAGCCACTGACGGCTGAGAAGTGGAATAAAGAGCACGGCAGGAAGTTAGAAGCTTTGACAACCTGACCTCTGTCAGAAAAATCTTCATTTCTACTGAATCTATCAGAGTTCCTAGGAAGGAAACTCTTGTGAGAGGGGAGAGAGAACTCTTTTCTTCATTCACCTTCCACCCATGAGACCTCAGGAATGCCAGAACAATGTCCGTATGGGACTTGGCGATTTGAAAATTCAATGCCTGTATCAGAATGTCGTCTAGGTAAGGAGCCACCGCTATGCCTCGTGGCCTTAGAACTGCCAGTAGGGACCCTAGAACCTTTGTAAAGATTGACTCTCCTGGATCATAGGTAGGATGGTTCGAATAGTCTCCATCTTGAAGGATGGGACCCTGAGAAATTTATTTAGGATCTTGAGATCCAAGATTGGTCTGAAAGTTCCCTCTTTTTTGGGAACTATAAACAGATTTGAATAGAATCCTTGCCCCTGTTCCTCCCTTGGAACTGGGTGGATCACTCCCATGACCAGAAGGTCTTGAACACAACGTAAGAATGCCTCTCTCTTTATCTGGTTTTCAGATAATTGTGAGAGATGAAATCTCCCTTTTGGAGATGAGGCTTTGAAATCCAGAAGATATCCCTGGGAAACAATCTCCAGAGCCTAGGGATCCTGGACGTCTCTTGCCCAAGCCTGGGCGAAGAGAGAAAGTCTGCCCCCAACTAGATCCGGTCTCGATCGGGGGCTACTCCTTCATGCTGTCTTAGAGGCAGCAGCAGGTTTTTTGGCCTGCTTTCCCTTGCTCCAAGCTTGGTTAGGTCTCCAGACTGGCTTAGACTGGGCAAAATTTCCTTCTTGTTTTGCAGTAGAGGAAGTGCGCCACTCTTGAAGTTTCGAAAGGAACAAAAATTTGTCTGTTTGGTCCTTAATTTGTTGGACCTATCCTGGGGAAGGGCGTGGCCTTTTCCTCCAGTAATATCAGAAATGATCTCCTTCAGTCCAGGCCCGAATAGGGTCTGCCCTTTGAAGGGGATGTTGAGAAGCTTAGACTTTGAAGTAACGTCAGCTGACCAGGATTTAAGCCATAGCGCCCTACGCGCCTGAATGGCAAAACCTGAATTCTTAGCCGTTAGCTTTGTAAAATGAAAAATGGCGTCAGAAATAAATGAATTGGCTTAAGAGCTTTAAGCCTGTCTAGGATATCATCCAACGGGGTCTCCACCTGTAGAGCCTCTTCAAGAGACTCGAACCAGAAAGCCGCTGCAGCAGTGACTGGGGCAATGCATGCAAGAGGCTGGAGAATAAAACCTTGTTGTATAAAAGATTTTCTTAAGGAAACCCTCTAATTTTTTATCCATTGGATCTAGGAAAGCACAACTGTCCTTGACGGGGATAGTTGTACGCTTAGCTAGGGTAGAGACTGCTCCCTCCATCTTAGGGACCGTCTGCCACGAGTCCCGTGTAGCGGCATCTATGGGAAACATCTTTTTAAAAGCAGGAGGGGGAGAGAACGGTACACCTGGTCTATCCCATTCCTTCGTAATAATTTCTGAAAACCTCTTAGGGATTGGAAAAACATCAGTTGAAACAGGCACTGCAAAGTATTTGTCCATTTTACACAATTTCTCTGGGACTACAATGGTGTCACAGTCATCCAGAGTTGCTAAAACCTCCCTGAGCAACAAGCGGAGGTGTTCAAGCTTAAATTTAAATGCTGTCATTTCAGAGTCAGACTGAATCAGAAATGTCACCCACAGATAGAAGCTCTCCTGCTTCGGCTTCTGTACATTGTGAGGGTATATCAGACATAGCTACTAAAGCGTCAGAAAGCTCTGTATTTGTTCTAGCCCCAGAGCTGTCTCGCTTTCCTTGTAACCCTGGCAGTTTGGACTATACCTCTGTGAGGATATGATTCATAACTGCCGCCATGTCTTGTAAGGTAAACGCATTGAACGCGCCAGATGTACTTGGCGTCACTTGCGCGGGAGATATAGGTTCTGACACATTGGGAGAGCTAGGTGGTTTAACCTCCCTTTTGTCAGTCTGAGAAACATCTGGTGATAAATCTTTAAATCCCATAATATGGTCTTTATAACTTATAGAAAGGTCAGTGCATTTGGTGCACATTCTAAGAGGGGGTTCCACAATGGCTTCTAAACATAATAAACAAGGAGTTACCTCTATGTCAGACATGTTTAACAGACTAGTAATGAGACCAGCAAGCTTGGAAAACACTTTAATAAATGTGAAAAAGCAATTAAACAAAAACGGTACTGTGCCTTTAAGAGAAAAAAACTACCACATAAACTGCAAAACAGTGTTAAAAAGTAGTAAACTCTACGAAATTTTTACAGTGTGTATAAGAGACTAAAGCAGCATTGCACCCACTTGCAAATGGATGATTAACCCCTTAGGCCCCAAACCGGATTAGAAAAACAGTAAAACCATTAAAAAACAGTCAAACGCACTGCCACAGCTCTGCTGTGGCTCCTACCTGCCCTTAAACATGATTTTTGCAGGATTAAAACCCTCTATAGCGGTCCTAGATGCCAGAGGACTCCTTTAGGGAAGCTGGATGTCTCAGTCTGAATATCAACTGTGCATAAAGTGCGCGAAAATAGGCCCCTCCCACCATGCACTCAATGTCAGAGGGCCTTAAAAAAGTACTCCTAGGAGTGATCTAACAAGCCATGTGGAAAGCTAGGCCCCAAATAAAGATTTATCACCCTCAGAGAAAAAAACGTTTTTTCTGTAAGTTATGCAAACGTTTTTACACTAAGTAATATGAGAGTTAACATGAATATTACCCTTATCTTGTAAGCATGATCCCAGTCTTTGTTAAATCACTGTATCAGGCTTATCTCAAATATACCAGGCATTGTCAGCATTTTCTAGACCTTATCATCTCTCTAGAAAAAAATATACTGAACATACCTCAAAGCAGGTGATCTGCAAACCGTCCCTCCCGTTGTTTTCTTTCCATACTCTTCAGTTATGTGTGAGAACAGCAATGGACCTTAGTTACAAACCGCTAAGATCATCAACCTCCAGGCAGATTCTTCTTCCAATTTCTGCCTGAGAGTAAAACAGTACAATGCCGGTACCGTTTAAAAATAACAAACTCTTGATTGAAGGTAAAAACTATACTAAGTCATCACATATCTCTTGATACTTCCTTTCTTGTCGAGAGTTGCAAGAGAATGACTGGGGGTGGCAGTTAGGGGAGGAGCTATATAGACAGCTCTGCTGTGGGTGTCCTCTTGCAACTTCCTGTTGGGAAGGAGAATATCCCACAAGTAATGGATGAACCCGTGGACTGGATACACCTTTACAAGAGAAATAAAATTACCGGGCAGTAGCCTGAAATACCGGACAGTCCGGTCTAATAACGGACACCTGGCAACCCTAATAGGAAGCATCCACCACTTTACCCTCAACAGATTCTGTTACCAACACTGAGACTTCCACAAAAACGTTTCAAAAAGAAACTTCATGAAGTCATTATGGATCGACTTTTCTGACTGGTCACTCTACTGTTCAGATGAGAACAGAGTACTGATTGGCCAGTTATGAACAACTGAGCCCTTTATCTCTTGGTGAGCTACAGACTGATTCAGCTACTATCTACATAAAGTCTGTAATTATCCCTGCGTATATGGGCCTGAACTCAGCAAACAAAGTACTAGTGCAGACAAAGCTTTGTGTGACTGCTCTATGGTTTCTTCAGCGAATGTAGGATTGACGGGGTGGACCCCATCTCGTTTGAGATCTCTGTTGCTATGCCTCTGTGTATATTTAAAGGAACATAAAATAAGTTGGGATAGAGACAAAATATAATAAAATGTACTTTAATTATTTTACCTGCAAATTTATGCTGCAGTTCCTCACCATTAACCCATTCTTTTTAGTTTCTGAATTGTAAAGCTCTAACTCCCCCCACACATTTCCTTCTATGGCTGTATCTATATCTATTATTGTTTTGGAAGAATGCAAAAATGCATAGGGATTATCTGCTGGAGCATGCCTAGAAGCTGTGAACTCAAATACAATGCCGGTGTCTAAACACTGATAAGGGGGTGGAGGGGGGAGTTGGCTGCTCCAGCAGTCTTAGCTATGTAATTCATTTTGCTTATTTTTGAAAATTATTTTAAAATACTTTCCAGCAATTTTTAAACAATATTTTTATGCAAACTATTTTTTAATTAATTAGCCCTTTTAGGATATGCATATATCTTAACCTGTTTTATGTCCCTTTAAGGTTAATGTGAAGGACTCATGGTCATTAATTAGGCCTCTCAAAAGTAACATGATTTCCAACACTGCACCAAGAGCACAGATTTTGATTGATTGATTTGACTGATTTAATTACAAATGGAAGAAATGTTACCATCAACGTCATAAACTTGAAAGAGGAAGCGTAGTTTGTCAGTTTCATTCCCATGTATGAGAAGGTTCAACGCCTTCAGTAACTCATCCAGACTAATTGTACCACTCCCATCGGAATCAAACAGTGCAAAGAAACGTTCTGCAAAAAAGGACTGAAGAGAATGAGACAGAGTCAGTAATGTGCATGCAACATTCAGTCAATGACAGTTACTCAAATACAGGTGCTTCTTGCACTGCTTTAGTTTAATACATTAACATATATTGTCTTAATTCTAAATTCCATACTAGTATATTGAATATATAATGGTACACCTGTTTCATTCACAGGTATGGACATTGCAAACAAAAAACAAACAAACATGCAACTTACGACATTTGGTTGCATCAGGCTTTAACATTTGTTTATTTTAATCTAGAAATGGCAATTTATAATATATAAATGAGGTTATAAAAGTGACATGAAACTCAAAATGTTTCCAATTTACTTATTTTATCAAATTTGCTTCATTTTCATGTTATTCTTTATTGAAGAGATACCAAGGTAGATAGTGCACACATTTCTGGAGCACTACATGACAGGAAATAGTGCTGCCCTCTAGTGTTCTTGATAATGTATTGTTGCAGAACTGCTGCCATATAGTGCTGCAGACACATGGACACTGCTGAACTTACCTTCCTGCTTTTCAACAAAGGATAACAAGAAAACAAAGGAAATTTGATTTTTAAAACAAGTGCATTGGAAAGTTGTATTGTATGTTCTAGCTGAATCATGAGAGAAACAATTTGGGTTTTATGTCTCTTTAAGGTAAATTTCCAAAAAACTAAACAAAAAAAACTCACAACATAATTATCATTGCAGGTGGGAGCGTTGAGGAGAATCCCTATACTGCAGAAAATAATAATAATAATATTAAAAATAAAAAAGCCCTAAAATGCATACTAGCAGACTGCCTGCCAGTACTTAAGATGGTGGGGATGAGTTTGTGGGGGGGAGCTGTTTGGGAGGGTTCAGGGGGTGGGTGGTGTCGGATGAGAGGAAAATCTCTACACTACAGTTAAAATTAACCCTTGAAGCTACCTGATTAAACCCATTCACTGCCGGGAATAATAGAAGTGTGGTGTGCAGCTGCAATTAGCGGCATTCAAATAACCAAAAAGTAATGGCAAACCCAGGTATGTCTGCTATTTCTTAACAAAAAGGATCCCAGAGAAGCTTTAACAATCATGTGTGTCATGATTGCACAAGCTGTATGTAAATAATTTCAGTGAGAAACCCAAAGTTTATATGATCGCATTTGGCGGTTAAATGGTGGCATGAAATATACAAAAATGGTCCTAGATCAATACCTTGGGTTGTCTACTTAAAAAAATAATTATATATATAGTTTCAATAGGTAAATAAGAGAAAACAAGGCTCTATTTCTGTTTAAATAGAGTGATAGCAAAAATGCTAAAAATTCTCCGGTATTTTCGCAAGTTCTTCTCTGAAAGGGAATTCATCACGTGTAGGATTACATATTTCCTTGTGCTATTTTACAGATGTACAAAGATTTTCATTTTTAAACATAGCCTTACCCTGATTTTCATTTAACTTTTAGCAGCTTTGTAGTTTTTAGAAGGAAATGAGTGTCTCAAAGTCTGTTGCTTAGCAACTCTAACCTGATGGTATAAAAGATTTGTTTTACGCTTGGAACCTTCACTTATGATCGACTCAGATGCAAAAGACATGCAAATATTTTTGATTTATATTTATTTGTTATACACACACAGTATTATTACTTTAATATATATTACTGCAGTATTTAAAATATTTTATATTCTGATTAATAGATGCATTTTATATATCAAAAAGTCAACAGGATTCTTAAAAATTCACATGATTTTATTAAATATGTGTGCATTTTAGATGTTTTAAAATCTTTCCTATTTTGTAATACTAATTGTAAAAGGTATTTTGACCCTTTATGCCTAATACAGAATAAAGAAAACTTGAGTTTATTAATTGTTAGCAAATTATTATTTTTCAGCTCCCCATTGACTTTAATGTTCCTCTGCTGTAATTTGGATAGAGCAAAAAAAAAAAAAAAAACAGCTTTAAAAACTGCTTATTTGTGCAAACTTTTTCTGTATCTTAATGGTTATCAGCTGGCCAAAAATTATTATTTCAACCCAGGTATGCAAACTCAGAAGGTGTGCATTAGTAGGGTACAGCAAAGTTATAAACTTATTGAGAATATTTCTCACAAACAGTGCTCCTTTAACAGGTGTGTGAAAGTGAGGATTTTATTTTTAACTCTGCTCTGAATAATGTTAATAACTTGGTATACCAATATGTTTAGCCCTAGGGGGATATTTATCAAAGCCTCAACTTTGTTGCATTCGCAGATACCAATACACTCGCCTAACATCGCGGCCGCATATCTCAATACGCTCTCCTTATATTTAAAAAAAGCCGCCAAAAAGACACACACCAAGTACTGGGCAATGAGCATCGGACTGTTGTTAACTAACAGTCATCGATCTCGAGTCTATTCGGCTTTTTACCAACTTTATTTATACCCTGTCACTAAACGCTGCCATTATACTAAAATGTTTAACCCCTATCCCGCCACTCCCCGACCCCGCCGCAACATAAATAAACATTTTTACCCCTATTGCGCCGCTCCCCAAACCTGCCGCAACATAAATTAATTAACCCCTATTCTGCCATTCCCCGACCCTGCCACAACATAAATAAACGTATTAAACCCTATTCCGCCGCTCCCCGAGCCCGCTGCAACATAAATAAACTTATTAACCCCTAAAACCTCTGGCCTCCTACATCACTACTACTAATTAAAACTATTAACCCCTAAACCGTCAGCCCCCCACATCGCCATAAACTAAATTAAGCTATTAACCCCTATACCTAACAACCCGCTAACTTTAAATTAAAATTACAACATCCCTATCTTCAAATAAATGTAAACTTACCTGTAGAATTAAAATAAACTATTTTAAAATATTAATTAACCTACCCTAACTATTATACTACAATTCAATTAAACTACCAATTAAATTAACTAAATTACATATTTAAAAACCCTAACCCTACTCAAATTATTAAAATATATATAATTAAACCTTATTACAAATTACTAAATTACAGAAAAAAAACCCCACTAAGTTAAAACAAAAACCCCCACTAAATTACGAAAAAATAAAAAAACACATTATCAAAAATAAAAAAGAATTACACCTAATCTAATAGCCCTATCAAAATAAAAAATCCCCCCAAAATAAAAAAAAAACCCTTAAGAGGGCCTTTTGTGGGGCATTGCCCCAAAGAAATCAGCTCTTTTACCTGTAAAAAAAAATCCAAACACCCCCAACAGTAAAACCCACCAACCAACCCCCCAAATAAAAAAAACTATCTAAAATAACCTAAGCTCCCCATTGCCCTGAAAAGGGCATTTTTATGGGCATTGCCCTTAAAATGGCATTTAGCTCTTTTAAATACCCAGAACCTAATCTAAAAATAAAACCCACCCAAAAAACCTTAAATAAACCTAACACTAACCCCCGATGATCCACTTACAGTTATTGAAGTCCCGCTTGAAGGATCCATCCAGCTGGCAAAAAGTCTTCATCCAGGCGGCCTCCTCGATCTTTATCCAGCTGGCGAAGTCCTCATCCAGGCAGCAAGAAGTCTTCATCCAGACGGCATCTTCTATCTTCATCCATCCAGCGCGGAGCGGGTCCTTCCTGAAGACATCCGGTGCGGAGCATCCTCTTCATACGGTCGCCGGCGTAAACTGGAACTTGAATGCAAGTGAAGAATAAAGAGAGGGTGCCACAATAGCGTGATATCGTCTGGAATGCAGGTACAGATAAAAGTAGGTATTATGCTTACCAGATGGTGTGGCACTGTACTGTAACCAGTGCAAGAGAGCAGGCTAGCACTTAACAGTGGCTAGTACACTGTAGGAGCCAGGCTCCAAAGGCACTTGTCCTAGTTGCAACTTGGTGTTTGTCTCCTGTTGTCTGGACTTCAGGTGCTGCAAAGGAGTAATCTTATGTGTGTTGTTCAGTTGGTATGTATGAACCACAACACAGACAACTTCAAATAAAAATGACTTTTAATATTTTATGACGCGTTTCTCAACCTACAGGGGTTGTTTCATCAGATAAAAAAGTGAATGTCATCATTAACAATTGTTGGCAATTTATACACATTTGTGTATCAAAAGAGGAAGTTGTCATCAAATATGTAATCCAATAGAAAAACATTTGTGTGCATTCAGCTGTGGAACCAACACAGGATCCCAGCTGTTACAATTTGAAAAATTAGACTAATTTGCAAGGTTGTATATATATGAGAATCTAAACTTTAACCTGTTAGTTGCAAAATGAGTGAAATAAAACAATCTTGTCATTTTATGTTTACTACCATTTATTACATATGTAACCTCACTGAATTGTTTGTTATAATAGATGCTATTCATTTGCATTTAAAAGATAATATATTTGGTTAAAAATGTTGGCAGATAAAAAGTGTGTGTGTTGGAAGTAAAGTAATTCATAATACAATTTCCTTGTGCAATTTTACAGATGTACAAAGATTTTCATTTTTAAACATAGCCTTACCCTGATTTTCATTTAACTTTTAGCAGCTTTGTAGTTTTTAGAAGGAAATGAGTGTCTCAAAGTCTGTTGCTTAGCAACTCTAACCTGATGGTATAAAAGATTTGTTTTACGCTTGGAACCTTCACTTATGATCGACTCAGCTGCAAAAGACATGCAAATATTTTTAATTTATATTTATTTGTTATACACACACAGTATTATTACTTTAATATATATTACTGCAGTATTTAAAATATTTTATATTCTGATTAATAGATGCATTTTATGTATCAAAAAGTCAACAGGATTCTTAAAAATTCACATGATTTTATTAAATATGTGTGCATTTTAGATGTTTTAAAATCTTTCCTATTTTGTAAAACTAATTGTAAAAGGTATTTTGACCCTTTATGCCTAATACAGAATAAAGAAAACTTGAGTTTATTAATTGTTAGCAAATTATTATTTTTCAGCTTCCCATTGACTTTAATGTTCCTCTGCTGTAATTTGGATAGAGCAAAAAAAAAAAAAAACAGCTTTAAAAACTGCTTAATTGTGCAAACTTTTTCTGTATCTTAATGGTTATCAGCTGGCCAAAAATTATTATTTCAACCCAGGTATGCAAACTCAGAAGGTGTGCATTAGTAGGGTACAGCAAAGTTATAAACTTATTGAGAATATTTCTCACAAACAGTGCTCCTTTAACAGGTGTGTGAAAGTGAGGATTTTATTTTTAACTCTGCTCTGAAAAATGTTAATAACTTGGTATACCAATATGTTTAGCCCTAGGGGGATATTTATCAAAGCCTCAACTTTGTCACTTTATGTTTACTACCATTTATTACATATGTAACCTCACTGAATTGTTTGTTATAATAGATGCTATTCATTTGCATTTAAAAGATAATATATTTGGTTAAAAATGTTGGCAGATAAAAAGTGTGTTGGAAGTAAAGTAATTCATAATACAATTCTGAATGGGAGACAGAGTTTTAGACCTGTTGTTTATATTTAAGCATATGAAAAATGTTAAATCTTTGTAAATCTTTCTATCTTCTACCTTCTATCTTCTACAAGATTTAACATTTTTCATATGCTTAAATATAAACAACAGGTCTAAAACTCTGTCTCCCATTCAGAATTGTATTATGAATTACTTTACTTCCAACACACACACTTTTTATCTGTAACATTTTTAACCAAATATATTATCTTTTAAATGCAAATGAATAGCATCTATTATAACAAACAATTCAGTGAGGTTACATATGTAATAAATGGTAGTAAACATAAAGTGACAAGATTGTTTTATTTCACTCATTTTGCAACTAACAGGTTAAAGTTTAGATTCTCAATATATACAACCTTGCAAATTAGTCTAATTTTTCAAATTGTAACAGCTGGGATCCTGTGTTGGTTCCACAGCTGAATGCACACAAATGTTTTTCTATTGGATTACATATTTGGTGACAACTTCCTCTTTTGATACACAAATGTGTATAAATTGCCAACAATTGTTAATGACGACATTCACTTTTTTATCTGATGAAACAACCCCTGTAGGTTGAGAAACGAGTCATAAAATATTAAAAGTAATTTTTATTTGAAGTTGTCTGTGTTGTGGTTCATACATACCAACTGAACAACACACATAAGATTACTTCTTTGCAGCACCTGAAGTCCAGACAACAGGAGACAAATACCAAGTTGCAACTAGGACAAGTGCCTTTGGAGCCTGGCTCCTACAGTGTACTAGCCACTGTTAAGTGCTAGCCTGCTCTCTTGCACTGGTTACAGTACAGTGCCACACCATCTGGTAAGCATAATACCTACTTTTATCTGTACCTGCATTCCAGACGATATCACGCTATTGTGGCGCCCTCTCTTTATTCTTCTTTAAAAGTTGTTCCACACTCTCTGGGATCAAGAGGAGCAGCCTGATTCATTATTCCTTTCAAGAGGACATCTTTATTCCCTATTTACCACCAGCATATGGACAGTAAACAGGACTAATATGGTAGACCTGATCTACTATATCAAAAGTACAATATTTGGTTTTAAATTGTATATTGTTTTCCTTTTAAACACCAGCGCTCTTTTATATCCCTTTATTGGGATATTTTCACTTGAATGCAAGTGACATCATCCAAGATGGCGTCCCTTGCATTCCTATTGGCTGAAAGATTTCAATCAGCCAATAGGATTTGAGCAGCTCTCATCCTATTGGCTGTTCCAATATGAAAATGGCTGTACTGTTAGTGACAAACAAAACAAGTGTTTTAGAATCAAACATTCATAATATCAGGGGGTGGCAGGGGTGACCCAATTTTTTTTTTTTAATTTTGGCAGCCACCAGTGGGTACTACAGCAGAGTACTAATTGAGCATGGGAAATGTTATTACAAGGAGTAAAGTATTAGCATTTGAGAGGATTTCTGAGTGTGCACTAAACCACTATGCACAGTGTGAGACAGACTTGGCACTTTGTTTGTACAGTGTGTGCCTGAGTCAGACGACAGATCACTTTCATTTGCAGAGAGGGTAGGACTTATTAGCAAATGTTTTTTATTTCTTTGTGCAATTTCGTATTGTAACTTCAGTGTGGTAGTAGTTGTATGGTGGGGCCAGGGGTCTATAAAAACAATTTTTTTTAGCAGCAGTGTATTTATGATTATTTGACAATGCTGTAGAAATTCTATATTTAAAACCATGCAGAAATGTTTCCTCCTTAATACACAAATGGTAGGTGCCCTTTTGGCAGATATGCATTTATATATATATATATATATATATATATATATATATTACATTCCAGTTTACTGCCACTTTATGCAAGGACTTTCCAGATGCAAGGAGGCATTTTATCTAAGATTTTTACATCTGCATAAAATGTTATACTCTCAGACTAAGATTGCTCAGTGTTTGAAATGAAACAGGTTAACTTAAAACTGTTCAGTTTACACTACAGCTGACTTAATTTTTAAATACATACCAACAAGCCTAAATCCTGCAATTAACCAGATCTAATGGTATGAGTACCACAGCTTATGGTTCCACCAAGACCATATAGAGTACAGCATTTTCAAAATCCATAAGTACAGCTGACAGATGGGAACATTTGTACACTATATTTGAAGTGGTGCTTTTGGTTGGGGAAAATGGGGAAAAAACAAACATGTGTCAACCTTTTAAAAGTACTTTTCTTCATCTAGCCATCTACCCAGATCATTAATGTACAATTTTGAATTCACAGAATTATTTTTGTTTGCACATTTACAAATATGATTCTTTAAAAAGTGATCTCTTAATTTCTGTATTTTTTCATCATGCATGTTACACAACTTTGATTTAGGGGATGCAAGGTGCATCAATGTTTCCTCCTGTGAGTGTTTCTGTGGCTGTCTGTCTTTATGTCTTTGTGCTTTGGTTTGTGACTCTATGAGTGTGTATGTATTTTTTTCTGTGGGTCTCTCTGTGAGGGTGGGTGTGTATATCTTTGTGCATTTTCTTTGGATGTCTGTGAGGGTGTCTGCATATGTCTTTGAGCTTTTTCTATGGGTCTCTGTGAGGGTGTGTGTATGTTTGTCTTTGTGTATTTTCTCTGGATGCCTCTGTGAGGGTGGGTGTGTATGTCTGTGTTTTCTGTGGATGTCTCTGTGAGGGTGTGTATGTATGTATGTCTGTGTTTTCTGTGGATGTCTCTGTGAGGGTGTGTGTTTTCTGTGGATGTCTCAGTGAGGGTGTGTGTATGTATGTCTTTCTGTGTTTTATGTGGATGTCTCTGTGTATGTGTATGTCTTTGTGTGTTTTCTGTGAGTTTCTCTGTGTGTGTGTCTTTGTGTGTTTTCTGAGGCAGTCTCTGTCGGTGTTTCCTTGGTTGTATGTGCAAGTTTGAGCTTGTGTGTGTGTGTGTCCATTGTCTGTTCCTTTTTAGGACATTTTGACCTTACTACTGATTATTCACATCTTTCTACAGACTTTGAGACTAATAAGACCTTTCCGGAAGTCACCAATCCATCATTTAACCTTTAAATTATTGTTTAGGCAGTTCAGGGCCCTTCCTTTCAGCCACTGCATGCTGTTGTCATCATTTAGTTGGCATCTTCCTTTACAAAAAGATAATCAGAACTCCATATTTTGTTTTCTAAATCTCCTTTTTTTTAACAAAACTTTAGTCTACCTCATTACTTGTCAGGTCAATGTAAACAAGTGCTGAGTGTCTGTTTGGGTGTCTGTGTCTGAGTGTGTTTCTTTGCATGTCTACTAGAGTGTCTATATGTGAATCCTTATGTGTGAGTGTGTGTTTCAGTGTATGAGTGTGTCTGTGTGTTTGTATGTTACTACCTTTACAACATTTCCAAGTTTAAATAGACACTTAAGAATAAAGTGCATATACGTTTTAATAACTTGGTCAAAAATTGCACAAGTCAAGGGTGGGGGGGAGAATCTGATCAATGGTTAAGTCAGGGGCCCAAAATTCCTAGTGGCGGCCCTGATTCCCAGTAACAGATTACTCCAAGCAATTTTTTTGATGTGACTTTTCCAGTATGCCCATCATGCCACTATACAAATGGCATTCAAATGGTTAATCAGTGGTAGTATGGATTCAGATTATAATAGGTTAATGCCACACATGTAAATGAGTATTTCCCTGCCACAGTGAACAAAGGAGTTAATTAAAAAGAATGGTACTGTAACCTTAAGAGATATGAATGGGCTATTATATCTGTGAGGTGACTTCCCAGCTTATATTTTGAAAACAGGTACTCAACAAACGAAAAGGTCTTTTTTTCTGAAAAGTAGTTTGTGGCTGGTCACTTTTAACAAACTAAGCCATTTTGCATTGTGATCACTCGAGAAACTCAACAATTAATTTGGTGGAAAACATAAATCTATGTTGGAAGCAAATTGCAGATAGTCTGTGATTGACCCCATAATGTCATGTAAAGAGTATTTATTTCATTGGTCACGTAGAAGGATGTCAAATAAAGATAAAAAAAATGAATTAGAGCATATGATGCTGTAGAAAGAGAGAGATAAATG
Organism: Bombina bombina; assembly: GCF_027579735.1. Lineage (NCBI taxonomy): Eukaryota > Metazoa > Chordata > Amphibia > Anura > Bombinatoridae > Bombina > Bombina bombina. Next base: position 897,839,412 of record NC_069504.1, read on the forward strand.
CTTTGAATATTACTTGCTAGTGTATTACTTCTATATGCTACCAACAATGCAATAGATAACAAATAACCAGCAGTTATCCTAACTGTAAACAAACACAAGCTGTTGGATGTATAAGGTGAGAGAAATCACCATTTCTTCCAGCTTGGTAGAACTGTAAACTGGTATTTGATTGGAATGAAACTCCAGAATATAGAAAAAAAAGTCGATTTTTTGCCTTTTTTAAGGGGAAGATCTATGTTATGTGCTGCAGTATGAAGTGTGAGAAAGAACTTTATTTATTAGAAGTTATTTATTTTTCATTAAATAGAAAAAATAAACACAACCAATTTTTAGAAGTGTTTCTGTGGAAATTCTCAAAGTATTATAAAAATTCTGCAAACGTACCTCCTTGACTTTAAGTGCTGTCTTGAATTCTTCAAGATCAATTTCTTTGTCTTCTCCAGCAATGCTTTCAAACTGCTTTGTCACCCATTCTAACCACTTTGAGTCATCCTCTGAACCCATTTTCCTAGAACAGAACACAAAACATTCTTTTACTACAGACTTATTCTAGCCAGCCCATAGGTCATTATTTTTCAACTCTACTCATCATATAACTTGGCTACATTTAGCCACCAATCAGCAAGCGCTACCCAGGTGCTGAACCAAAAATGGGCCAGCTCCTAAGCTTAGATTCCTGCTAATAATAGGAGTAAATTAGATAATTGCTTAAAATTGCATGCTTTATCTGAATCATGAAAGAAAAAATTTGGGTTTAGTATCCCTTTAAAATCGCATGCTCTGAATCATTAGATAAAAATTTTGGCTTTCGTATCCCTTTAAGATTTAATTATTAATATATGTTAAGGTGTTAAAAAAATAACTTAAATGCTTCTTTAAAGTAAAATTAAATACATTTCATGTACCTCCTGCTAATCATGGGTGCTGCCATTATGGAACCTAGGTTACAGTGCAGTATCAATAGCGCTCCATTTTTTATCTAGGCTTTAGTGTTTAATGTTCCTTTAACATACCATACCTGTCCTGCACTTTTTATCCAACACAATTCCTCTACCTATACCCATCTGTATCACATATAATCTCCTCAGATGGGTCCTTCCTTTTTTTTGTTTCTGTGCAAGTTATTTTTATGGCTTTAGGAATTGTGTTGTGTTTGTGGTCCCAATCTTGCTTCTAACAAACTGTTCATTTGATATTTCTTGCAGTATATATTTTTGCTTCTATTAATTGAAAATAAAAAAAAAATGTGCCTACATTATTGACCTTGTAAACTGGAACAAGCCTTTGAAAGTACTGTCATGGCCATGTTTGGAGTTAGCGTGCATAGGAGCACATCCCCTATAAAACCCAGACATGAAGGCGCAATCTCATCTGAGTTATGTTAAAATCCAGTAAGAAGGACTTCCGGTGGGCGGGCACTGCAAGAGGACGCAGGTTTGCTGAGCTCCGTGTGTTTAGGCTCACAAACTTGCGGTTTTCTCCCCAAAGTACCCGGTAAAGCTGCAAACCTTGGCAGGGAGCTATTTAAACACCTGCCCGGACAAAATAAAGTGAGAAGCTCATTAGATCTGCTCCCCCATCGGCAGCCGACTTTAAAAAACAGCTGGGATAAGATCGCGGTGGCGATCAAAGAGACCGGACCTTCCCATACAACTGAAAAAGGTCAGTTGGAAAGGCTAACGGGCTGAAGCTAAGGATTAGCTGAGGAGAGGCAGAATCTAATTTCTAACAAGAAACGGACAAACAAACCTGACTCTGCTGCTGGTGAGTTGCGTAGCAAACTTGCGGCGGCCATATTGGATACAGGCCCTATCAATAACGAGCAAGTGCTGGGAGTCACAAATCCCTTGAATCTCACCGGTCTTTGACAGCCCCCTCTCTGGGACATAATTCTTTATTTGTGGGTGAAGGGGAGTGGATTGCACCTCATACAGGAGGCTTAAAGTTAAAATCTGCCACATATCAGATATAGAAAGAGACCGGGCAGTTTTACATGTGGGGCTGCGCATCACAATTTAATCTCCACGACTCCTAACACAGACCTTCATCAAAATTTGTCATTGAGGTAGTAACTGGTTTCGCACAAGAGGGCTGAAGGTTTGTGACACTGGGAGGTACTGTGGGGGTTGACAACTATAGCATCAGTACTGTAAAAGTCAAATTGAAGGCGCCTGCAAACATCTGGAATAAAGAGGTGGCACTCATATGTTTAATTGTCAGCTCCACAATATAGTCAAGCATATTAGACTAGTGACTGTAGGAGATAAGGGGTTATTTTGCTGACCGGAAAATTTGTGGAAAGGGAACCCCTTTCCTTTCCTGTATGCTATTGATGGTGGCTATGAAGATGGATTAGAAGCGCCTGACCTCCCTCCCCCCCTGTGGGCCCCCTCCCATCCCTCTCCTCACACACACATATTTTCGGCCAATGTTTCTGAATTGAAGCGGAGTGAGAAGCTGAAAGTCTTATAAGTTACACCCTGAGAGTCATCTGGGATGCACAGTTATCTTTAGTCAACGTCTCAAGGGCCTACAAGAGTAATCACTATCAGAGTCGCCGAGGCATGAAAAGAGTGCCTCCTTTTCTTTAATACTATCACGCTACAAGCCCTGCAGCGTTAGTGGGTGCTGGGGCGGACTTAGTTCTGCATGCAAAGATATTATACATTATACAGTAAAAGAACTGACAAGATGGCAAGCATGCAATGTCAGAATGATAGAAGACTTAAAAGTCAAGCAGAGGTTCACTCGCCACCGACATCAGCATCTGAGCTAATGGAACCATCCCAACAGGAAACCCACCCAATTGTGTCCCAGCTCTCGGCGTTGTTCCTCCCCAAAATAGAGCAGCTGCAGACAGGGCTGGACACTATCACAACTGATCTGAAGGCTTTCTCTTCTAGACTCACTACAGTTGAGCAAAGAGTCTCTGATGCTGAAACCCAACAAAGGGAATCCACACTAAATGTTGCACAACTACAAAGACAAAATAAGTTTCTCCAGGAGAAACTAGACGACCTAGAGAATAGATCTCGACGGAACAACATTCGGGTGGTGGGCCTCCCTGAGACCATTCCAGGTTCAGCTCTCGTTGACTTTGCAGAACAAACACTTCCAAAATTGTTGGGTCTGACAAATGCTACCATTCCTTGTGTGGTTGAATGAGCTCACAGGGTTGGTTCCCATCAACAAAAAGGGCAAAACATGCAACCCAGGCAAGTTATGATAAAATATCTCAACTTTAAGGACAAGGCTTTGCTTCTTAAGGCATATAGGCAAACATCGGACTTGACCCATGAGGGTAGCAGAATTAATCTATTTCAAGACTATTCCGCTGAAGTATCTAAAAAGAGGAGAGAATTTTCGCCATATTGTAAAGAGCTACTAGAAAGCGGGGAATCTATTGCTCTCTTATATCCGGCTCGACTTAAGATACAGACAGCGCAAGGTCAAAAAATCTTTGAAAGTGTCACACAACTTAAAGATTTCATGAAGACCCACAAGCCAAGGAGAAACGTCCATTTGGAAGAAGAAGCGAATGAGATCGAAGAAGATGATAACTGATAGGATTGTGTCCGGATATATTCAAACTTATTGTGAGACTTTTGTAAGACTCTTGCTTGAGGAAAGAAAATGACTTGCAAAGGCTGGAAAAAGCTTTATGCTCTTACTCAGAGTTGACCGTGCCTGACATGGCTTCGGTTCTATATCCTTTTCATGTGGGGTGCGGGGGGTGCGGGGGTGGGGGGGGGGGCATTTGAATGTTTATATTGTTCTATTACATCTGTTTGCATTGTTCTGCTTCATCTGTTTATGTTTATATTGTTCTGTTTCACCTGTTTGATACCATTTACAGCAGGGTCATATTGAAGTGGTGATCGGTCTTGTAACTGCTTCAAATCTCTCAAGGCGAACGTGTCAGATAGAGAGTTGGAGTTAGTGCTCTATTCACATTCTGCAGACAGGTAATATACTGGGGTGTCAGCTCACGAATATTTCTCTTATATAAATACAACGCATATTTTACACAAAGCAAGAGAGTTGAGGTATACCTTAATCATGGGTGTTCACATTTTATCCTGGAATGTGGGGGGTATCACATCACCAGTGGAAAGCTATCCTTAGGTACCTCAAATCTAGAAAGACAGATATAGCCATACTAGAGGAAACTCACCTAAAGCCTAGTGAGCATCAGAAACTCAAACAGCAATGGGTAGGAGAAGTAATATACACCCCTTACGAGAGTAGCAGAGCTAAAGGAGTTGCTTTTTTATTCAGAAAGGGATTAGATTACAAGATCACTCAAACTATTTTAGACCCCCTGGGAAGATTTGTCCTTCTTAAAATTACTCTGGAGGGGCTACCTTTGATACTAGGGGGCATATATGGGCCACACACTCATAAAAAAGAATTCTGGAGTGCTATGAGGATACACATTTTAAAGATAGCGGATGCGCCATTGATTTTGGGAGAGGATTATAAAAATTGCACCACAGGTACCAGCAGATAGGTATAGGAATCCACATCGTATTATAGCTGGCCCCAGTAGATTAAACAATGTGAGGAGAGACTCTATAATCTTAAAAAAAATTTAAAAATGCGCTTCAACTCATAGATGTTTGGAGGGAAAGGAACCCTGAAACAAAGAGCTATACCTGTATTACACCCACTAAAGATACTCTATCTCGTATAGACCTCTTTTTGACATCCCCAACTTTAAATGTGAGGATTCTAGAGACTGACATAGACAACCCGACTATCTCAGACCATGCCCCAATCTCACTTAAACTAAAAACAGACATGAATCAAACGCAAAGAGATAGGTGGACATTTCCTAGGTATCTGATGCACGATGCAAACTTAAAAAATCACTTGGTTGGAAAGTGGTTAGACTACTGTAATTTAAATATTGGGCATAGCAATAACTCGCTCCTTTTCTGGGAGGCGGGTAAGGCAGTGCTAAGGGGGGTGGTAACCTCTTATGTGATTGCCTCTAAGAAGCAAAAACGTATGAGGGAAGATCTGTTACTAAAACAACTCCTTAACTCGAGGAATCGATATTTGGGTAATCCCACAGAAATAAATAGACTTAAATATAGGTTGGTCAAAGATCAGAGAGACTCCTTCCTTCTGCAGAATGCAGCCAGAGACATGACAAAATCAAATGCCAGATTTTACAGACACGGGAATAAGATAGGAAAGATGTTAGCTAGGATAACCAAATTAACTAAAACCCCCAACATCATAACATCAATTAAAAATCAAAATGAGATAATAACAGATACGAAGAGTATACAGCAAATATTTGGGAAATATTTCACAGAGTTATACAAAACCCAAGAAGTAGATCCCTTGCGTAGGAATGACTTTTGGGAGAATATTACACTCCCCCAGATCTCAGAGAGTCAACATCAATCAATGAATGCCTGCATTTCAGTTGAGGAAATTGAGAGAGCTATAGATAACTTGTCTCTAGAAAAAGCACCGGGCCCTGATGGACTCCCGGGGGAGTTCTACAAGCTGCTTCGAAAGGAAGTGGCAGGAACCTTGGCTAAACTCTTTAACCACATCTTGGAAGGTAAGGTTATGTTTCCAGGGAGATTTACTGAGGCTAATGTTAGTTTGATACCTAAACCAGGTAAGGATCCTCTTAGTCCAGCTTCGTACAGGCCGATCTCGCTCATGAACTCAGATTACAAAGATCCTAGCAGATAGGTTAGCGTTGATTCTACCAGATATAATACACGACAATCAGACAGGATTCATTAAGGGCAGGTCAGCAGTAAAGAATGTCAGAACACTCCAAATTATCCTAAGTCACTATTGGAATATACATACACAGAAGCAAGCCAAAGGGATAGATGAAGCCTGCGTTCTACCTGTAGACGCGAAAAGGCTTTTGACAAAGTCCTCTGGGATCATTTGTTCTTTACTATTACAAAGTTTGGTTTTGAGGGACCCTTTGTCGAGGCGTTGCGTATGATATACTCTAACCCACAGGCAGAGATTATAATTAATGGGGCTCTATCACAACCTTTCACTTTGGAAAGAGGTACGAGGCAAGGGTGTCCTTTGTCACCCCTCCTCTTTGACCTAGCTCTTGAACCCCTGGCGACAATAATTAGAACACGAACTGAGGGCCTCAGAATGGGTACGACCACTCTCCATCTATCACTATTCGCAGACGACATGGTCCTCTATGTGCAAAATCCCCAAGTCAACATCCCTAAATTAATGGATATTATCAGCGACTTTAGTCAAATATCTGGTTATAAAATGAATACGGACAAAACGGAACTTATCTGGCTGACGGATAATAAAAACATACCCACCTTTCAATATAATTTTAAACTAGCAGGGAACACTTTTAGGTATCTTGGAGTGGAACTGTCACTAAATCCCACTGACTGGTATAGGGCCAACTACACCCCACTTAAGAGAGAAGCCACAGACCTAGTAACTCATTGGACAAAACTCCCGCTCTCAATTTCAGGTAGGATAGGCCTTGTTAAAATGATCCTATTCCCCAAAATCTTGTATAAGTTGCAGATGTTGCCAATGGTGCTTAGTAAGGTAGATCTGAAATTCTGGAACTCCTTATTTCTCTCCTTCATATGGGCCAATAAAAAGCATAGAATTAAATCAAACAGAATGAAAAGAAACGTCGAATCTGGAGGTATGGGAGTGCCAGATATCGAGTTATATAGTTTGGTGACCCAGGTTAAATATGTAATGGACTGGCTGACAGGGGGGAAGCATTTCACGGTCCCTGACTTGGAGCGCCAACTCGCACACCCATGGTCATTGGCTTGTTACCTCATTTACATTACAAGAAGGCTGATAAGCAGTTTTCACAGCATACCCTAATACATCAACCTTTATATGCGTGGAGGAGAGTTTGTAATAAATTAAAATTCAATCATGAAGTATCCACTTATATACCGCTGCAAGGGAACCCCAATTTCATTCCTGGGATGACTACACAAGTTTTCAAAGATTGGGAAACTCGAGGGTTGAAGGTGACATCTCAGTTAATAGAGGGAGATGGGAGGACACTACACACGTTTGCATACTTACAAGACAAGTACACCTTGCCACGACCCCATCATTTCGCCTACCTACAAGCCAGGCACTATGTAGCTGAACTTATGAGATCTGGGGCTTCTCAGGGGAGTGAACAAGCCATTTACCAACTGTGTACCTTGTATGCTCAAGGGAACACATCAATCACTCCAATATATAAATCACTAACAAAATCAATCAATGAAAGTACATTAGATCATATCAGAGACAGATGGTCCTTGTTGTTATGCACGGAGATTTCAACAGCGCAAGTTAAAAACAGCATTCTTAGGGTACAACAAGCCTCATTATCAATGGACCATAGGGAATCTCACACTAAACTTTTGGAGATGGCTTATATTACACCCAAATTGTACAAAGCCTGGGAAACAGGGTCTCCAGGGGTCTGCCCGAAATGTGCTCAACCCAACGCAGACTTAATACACATGATTTGGGCTTGCCCGAGGCTGACTAGATTTTGGGGGATGACTCAATACTGGTTACGAACTATTAACATCCAACTTCCTTCACTAACGATAGAATCTGTTATATTTCTAGACTGTCGAAATTTAAACAAGACAAACACAGAATTTACACACATGGTGATCTTACAGGCAAGAAAGGCAGTGCTTAGAAACATGAGGCTCCTACACTAAACCAATTGAAAAGAGAAGTACACCAACAAATGCTTTATGAACAGGCAGACACCTTAGGCGACGCGCAGAAATGCACAAAACGATTCATGAATAAATGGGAAGTTTATCTGCATACACTAGAACAGAGACATCAAATTCAAGTGCTGTATCCGATCCGTAATACAAACTACATTCTTGAGGCACAGTTGAGAGGTGAGTGGCAACTGGATTTTGATGCATACATTCAGTCCTTGGGTCCTAGAATCCATTAAAACCATTAGGCCCACAGGTAGAAAGTTTCAGTGACACCCCGGGTAGGAGGTGGAGAGAAAGGTTAAGGTTGAGAAGATAAACTGGAAATAGAAAAAGAGGGCGTATGTGGGTTCAGTTCATTGCACTTTACCAAAAGTAACATGTTTTCTTTACAAGCATTGTATCTCTTAAAAGATATTGTTGCCTATATCGTTATAATGTTAATCTCTATTGTTATTTTTATGCTTGATGGACTGGACTCGATGTATGTTCTTTGAATAAATAAAGTTTAAAAAAAAAAAAAAAAAATCCAGTAAGAAATTATAAGTCCTTCATTATTAGAGACACGAGTTCCCCCCTGTTTTTCTCCCTATCCCAGAAGGCCACACTCTGCACAACGCTTTATGAGATTTATTATAAACTTTTATCCCGCTGGTATTATGTTCCTACAAGACTGGCGAAAATGTTCCCGAGTGCATCCCCTGGGTGTTGGAGGGGTTGTGGGTATAGAGGTAACGCACTTCATATTTGGTGGGAGTGCCCTGTGATCTAGCCCTTATGGCAGCGATGCTTTTCAGTTCTATCCAATTTATGTATCCCTCTCCCTAAATTACCGTCCATAGCCTTATTACACCTAGGAATCCACACTCTACCCAAACACCTCTCATATATCTGCATATACCTATTTATGACTATTAAACACGCCATAGCTTGTGCTTGGAAGATGGATTCCCCCCCTAGGTGGTCTGCAGTCTGCAACACAATGGTGTATATTTACACCATGGAGAAAGATGTCTTCTACAAACTAAACAATTCAGACATGTTCAAACTCGTCTGGGCAGACTGGAAGGAGAAATTTGACACTGAGTGGAAACCTAATATAACGACTCCCGACCACTAGCTAGCGAAGAGACTTTAGAATGTGTCTACGACTGACACAACAAACTGTTTTTAGTGACATTGTCACTGTTTTTAGTGACATTGTCACTCCCTGACCCCCTCCCCCTTTCTTGGCTTTTTCTTTTCATCTCTCCCCTTCCTCTTCTACTCCAGCTCCCATTCTCCTTTTTCCCCAAATTCAGTGAACACAACATGTTTAGGGCCTAAAAGTCCTCTTTGCACTTTAACTTTTCCCTCAAAGTTCCATTCTTGTACACTGAGAATTATTTGTTATGTTAATTCCAATAACATCTATGTGAGTCATGTTTTCTTTTCTTCCTTGTTTTATATGACATTCAGTTTGAGCTTTAGACAACTTCTGTAATCTGTATGTTTTGTATTATTTGCCTTGTTCCACCATTACCTTCTATTTGTATCTTGTTTTTTGTGTATTCTGAACACGATGGTCAATAAAGCCCTTTTGAAAACTCAAAAAAAATAAAAATTAAATTATAAGTCCTTGTTTTCAGAACATTCCAAAATGGAAACAGCCTTTTAACAAACAACAATAATAAATACTGTAAAAAAACAATACTTTTTAAAGCTTAAAAGGACATTGTACATGTGATGTGAGTCACCATGATCTTTGTGGCCTGTTATGGAACACTCTTTGGGCAGGGGGTACATGGGCTTAAAGTGTCAGTAAACATTAAAAATCATGTTATATAATTCTGCACATAGTGCAGAATTATATAACATTATATTAGCGCAATCTTTATAAAACAAAATTTCCCCTTTGAATTTTAAAAAAACCTGCTGTTTTACAGACCCGCTCTCTGTGATCTGCTGAGCGGGTCTGTTTTTTTCAAATAGTGCATCGGGCCAGCTGTATAGTCACAGCCCGGCCCGACCGCGCCATAGCGCTAAGTGCAGCTCGCTCCTGTTCTGTCAGACAGCAGGAGGGGAAATTCAAAGGGGAAATTTTGTTTTATAAAGATTGCGCTAATATAATGTTATATAATTCTGCACTATGTGCAGAATTATATAACATTATTTTTAAGGTTTACTATCCCTTTAAGGATACCCAGAGACTACATAGAAATGTGGAATTTTATATACCAGACACCCCATGTACTTTCATAATTCTGTTGTATGTCCACATCACCCTGTACCCATACAGGATGGATACAGGGTGCAAGTGCCCATTGTGAGAGCAAGTGTGACTCTATAAACCAAGTGGGCATAAAGGACTTAATAGTTATTAAGAGCTGTTTTTATATTTTCTAATAAGAGGCGTTTTATTTACGTTTCAGATCTGATTATGTCTCAGGAGTCTGTCTGGTTAAACTGATTGTGTTCCTGTATTATTATGTTAACTAGACTGCCCAAAATCCGATTGTCTGAGTAAACATTCTTCTTCAGTTAATTAAGTTGATATGTTAATCTGTTTTACCTGTGAATAGACAATTGTTAGAAGTTTGATTTATTGTTCATATGTTTGTTTTACTGTTTAACCAATTCCCTCTGTATCCTGAAGCTCTGTGACTCTGGAATGCCAGGGTCTATAAATATGTGTGCTGCTTTTAAATAAAGTATTAATTTTGTGTTCAGAAACCTGAGTGTTGCCTCAGTTCTGTTCAGGTCTGTTCACCTCTAAACTTTAGACTACGGTCAAAGGAGGATACCAGGAGCTATTGCTCTGGATAAAGGGATGTCCAGGACAAGGAAAGTGTTCTGACGGAGATACTCATTCGGGGTAGCAGGAGGTCCATCACATTACACTAGAATTTTCTTTCCTTAAATGCTTTGTAGATGATCTAATTACATAGCCTATCTGTGAGAATTTTTTAAAAATGTATAGTTTTGCTTATTTTTAAATAACATTGTGTTGATTTTCAGACTCATAACCAAGCCCCTAAGTTTAAGATGTATACTGATGTATACAGACTTCAGATTGCTATTGTTTGTATAATGGGTCTTTTCATATGCAGGGGAGGGTCTGCTCTCAGCCCCTTTCAGTGGGTGTCCCAGCTTAACCTCATAAACAGTGCAAAATTGAGAGCTTCTAAGCAAGTTTTTACAAGGTTTTATACTGGATTTTTATATCAGTATCTGTGAATATTATTCTTTATAGTAGTTTCTATCACATGCAGTTAAATAAAAATGGGTGTATACTGTCCCTTTAAAAGTGACAATATAAAAATGGTGCTCAGTATGCCCATCCTACCAGCATACAATTGACATTCAGATGGTTTTAGCAGTGGAGTGGATGGAAACAGATTCCAATAAATTGCTATGGAAGTCACAATTGACAAACACGACAGTGCAAGTGTGACTTTAAATCAAACTGTAAATAAAAAATGAAAACCACACTATTTGTAGATGGTGGGGTCCTAGTGTGACTTTCCTGCAGATCCCCTTACAGGATATCAAGTACTCAACACATATATATATAGGGCTAGATTACAAGTGGAGCCCTAATTTATTGCTCACCCGTAAACAGGAAAATTTGCCTTTTTATGGGCGCACGATAAATAACCAGCCATTACCAGTGGCTGGTTAATACTTCTACAAGCATAGCAATTAGCACTCCAAAAATTAACCAGAGATCAGATCTCTGGTAAATTTTCAAAATGTGCCACAATTGCCCCTTTAATTAAGTATAGTGTGTTGTTTTTTAAAATTAAAAAATATTAACTTTTTTTTTATTATTATTTAAATAAATGCAGGAAGCAGTTTTTAGGGCTTAAATTGAGCGGGTGTGGGGTGTTAGAAAAAAAAACAGCACTGAAAAGTGCCTTTACTTTGTGTTCTATGGGGACTGTGTGTTCCCTGTAAATATATATGTATATGCTTATGTACATATATATTTAGGTGTTAATATGTGCATTTGTGTGCCCTGGTATTACTGGGTGGAGCGCAAATATCACACTCGCAAAAACGCAATTTTGTACTCGTAATCTGGCCCATAATTTGTTAAAGCCAGAGTTTTTTTATGTTTTCTATCAAACTTTAAAAGCAAGGAAATTCCTAACTTAAAGTGAAAGTAAAGTTAGCTGTTTTGCGAACCGCAGTAATATAGTATGTTGAAAATTAATAGGACTTTCAATCATGGTTTTTTTTCAAATTTATTTGCAAATCAAGTTTTATCCTAAATTAAAGCATATTTTTTTCTATGATGAATTCAACCCATTTTTTTTTATAATTTTTACTTCCTGATCACGTTTCTTTATTTTCCAAATTAAATTCTGCTCGTTAGGCGACGTCATCCACCTATTTAAGGCTCTGCACATGCAGCAAATGTTGATTCTTGACTATTATCTTAGACGCGTGCTCCCGATTCGCGCATGTGCATTCCATTTCAAACTAACTGAGCAGTGAACACTGAGGGTGAACACAGAATCGCATTCGCATTGAAAGTAGAATCGGCGATTCGTGCATGTGCAATGCACTCGGTCCTTGTGAACGCGCATTTGTGATATGTATAGAGCGGGTGGGACCGCTCTATACGACAACACTGAGAAATATAGGAAGTAGAAGATGGGAGGAGTCAGCATGAGAACGGTATTAAATATGATGTTAATATGATACTGTTATACAATGCATTGATGTGTTCTAAAGGGACAAAATTTACTTTCACTTTAAACTGCCCCATTTTCCCCTTAGGAGCTTTGCATGACCATGACATCAATGGCTTCACTGGTGACATCACTCATGATATCTTTTATAACATCAGTGACATCACTAGTGAAACTGCCTATGATATATATTATAATCTGCACAATTTAAATTCACTCTCTTTTACATAAGTCCCTGGTAACCTTTTCATTCCCCTCTTCCTTACATGCAAAAAACTCCTCATCCTCCCACCTCAGACACAATTTTCTCCTCACATTCTCACTGTTTCTCTCACACACATTTCTTTACCTCTCAATCCCTCTTACTCATCTTCTCAACAACCTTTCCCTCACAGTCTGCTCACCCTCAGCTTCCTCTTCACCCCTCTCTTCAAAGTCTGCTTCTCCCCCTCTTATTTCTTTCTCCCTCATGCAGAGCACCCTCCTCACCCACAGTGGCACACAACTGCCTCCTTATGTTTTCACCTCTTCACAGCCCTGCTTATCCTCTTAGCTCACTGCCCATCACATGCCAGTCCTTACCCTCTCTGTACCCTCTTCCTTGCACATAGTCTCCTCATCCTCTCACCTCCTCTCCCTCGCATATAACTTCTGCTCACCCATTAAACACCACACCTACCCTTTTTTCTAGTGGTATTTCCTTGTTTTTCAATAAGAAATTAAAACACATACGGCTTAATTACGAGTTTTTGTCGGTAAGGCTGTGCGGGGCTAACAAGCCTTTTTTTCTTACCGCTCACTTAAGACAACGCTGGTATTAAAGGTTTTCTTCAAGCCGGCGTTAGCCTCAGAAAAGTGAGCGTTGAGCAAAATTTAGCTCCCCATCTCACTGTAATACCAGCGCTGCTTACGGTAGCGGTGAGCTGGCTAAACGTGCTCATGCACGATTTCCCCATAGGAAACAATGGGGCTGAGCTGGCTGAAAAAAACCTAACACCTGCAAAAAAGCAGCGTTCAGCTCCTAACGCAGCCCCATTGTTTCCTATGGGGAAATAAAAGTTATGTCTGCACCTAACACCCTAACATGAACCCCGAGTCTAAACACCCCTAATCTTACACTTATTAACCCCTAATCTTCCGACCCCGACATCATGGCCACCTACATTATATTATTAACCCATAATCTGCCGTTCCGGACACCGCCGCCACCTACATTATACTTATGAACCCCTAATCTGATGCCCCCAACATCGCCGAACCCTACATTTTATTTATTAACCCCTAATCTGCCCCCCAACGTTGCTCGTAACTATATTAAATTTATTAACTCCTAATCTGTCGCCGCCAACGTCGCCGCCACTATAATAAATTTATTAACCTCTAAACCTAAGTCTAACCCTAACACTCCCCTAACTTAAATATAATTTAAATAAATCTAAATAAATTTACTACAATTAAATAAATTAATCCTATTTAAAACTAAATAATTACAGATAAAATAAACCCTAAGCTAGCTACAATATAACTAATAGTTACATTGTAGCTAGTTTAGGATTTATATTTATTTTACAGGCAACTTTGTAGTTAAAATAAGTACAAATTTACCTGTAAAATAAATACTAACCTAAGTTACAAATACACCTAACACTACACTATCATTAATTTAATTACATAAACTACCTACAATTAAATTAAATAAACTAAAGTACAAAAAAAACAAAACACTAAATTACAGAAAATAAAAAAAGAATTAAATTTTTTTTAACTAATTACACCTAATCTAATCCCCCTAATAAAATAAAAAAGCCCCTCAAAATAATAAAATTCTCTACCCTATTCTAAATTACAAATAGCCCTTAAAAGGGACTTTTGCGGGGCATTGCCCCAAAGTAATCAGCTCTTTTACCTGTAAAAAAAAATACAATACCCCCCAACATTAAAACCCACCACCCACACACCCAACCCTATTCTAAAACCCACCCAATCCCCCCTTAAAAAAAAACTAACACTACTCCCTTGAAGATCACCCTACCTTGAGCCATCTTCACCCAGCCGGGCACAAGTGGACCTCCAGGGGGCAGAAGTCTTCATCCGATCAGGCCAGAAGAGGACATCCAGACCGGCAGAACTCTTCATCTAGGCGGCATCTTCTATCTTCTTCCATCCGGAGCGGAGCGGTTCCATCTTGAAGACATCCGATGCAGAACATCCTCTTCCATCCGACGGCGACTGAAGAATGAAGGTTCCTTTAAGTGACGTCATCCAAGATGGCGCCCCTTCAATTCCGATTGGCTGATAGAATCCTATCAGCCAATAGGAATTATTGGATCAGCCAATAGGATTTTTCCTACCTTAATTCCAATTGGCTGATAGGATTCTATCAGCCAATCGGAATTGAAGGGACACCATCTTGGATGACGTCACTTAAAGGAACCTTCATTCTTCAGTCACCGTCGGATGGAAGAGGATGCTCCGCGTCGGATGTCTTCAAGATGGACCCGCTCCGCTCTGGATGGAAGAAGATAGATGATGCTGCCTGGATGAAGACTTCTGCCGGTCTGGATGTCCTCTTCTGGCCGGATCGGATGAAGACTTCTGCCCCTCTGGAGGTCCACTTGTGCCCGGCTGGGTGAAGACGGCTCAAGGTAAGGTGATCTTCAAGGGGGTAGTGTTAGGTTTTTTTAAGGGGGGATTGGGTGGGTTTTAGAGTAGGGTTGGGTGTGTGGGTGGTGGGTTTTAATGTTGGGGGGGTATTGTATTTTTTTTTACAGGTAAAAGAGCTGATTACTTTGGAGCAATGCCCCGCAAAAGGCCCTTTTAAGGGCTATTTGTAATTTTGCAATTGACGTAAGGGGATTTGCGGTATGCGAAAATCGCAGAAAACAAGTGAGCGGTACACCTGTGCCTGCCAGACTCCTGCCAGCGGGCGTTAAAAAGCAGCATTGGGACCCCTCAACGCTGCTTTTTAAGACTAACGCAAGACTCGTAATCTAGCTGATATAATCTACATATACATTTTATTAAATAAAAAAAAAAACACTACAGAATTTTTTTAAAGAAGAGGGAGGGATGGGAAGCTACACTACAGAAAAAAAGGGGAATACGAAGGGGGGAATAATTAATGATTGTGTGCAGTAGTTGTGTGTAAATAATATCAGTGAGAAACCCAAAGTTTGAGAAAACGTTAACTTTTTTTTTATATTTGATCGTATCTGGCAGCCAAATAGTGGCATCAAATATACCAAAATGGGCCTAGATCAATACCTTTGGCTGTCTACTTTAAAAATCAATATAATTTTCAGAGGTAAATCAAAAAATCAAAAACTTTATTTCTGTTTAATCAGAGTGATAGCAAAAATGCTAAAAATTCTTTGGTACTTTGGGCAAGTTTAAACAATAACAAGGGGTTAAACAATAACAATTTTGGAGTAGACTGTCCCTTTAAAATCACTATGGGCCAGATAACAAGTGGAGCGCTAACGCTCCCACTCAAGTGTTAAAGTGAATGTAAAGTTGAGTGTACTCGCTTACCTCATAGGATAGAGTTTAAAAAATAAGGCAGACTTTCATTCTTCAAATTTGTACTATTTATTGATATTCTCAGATTTTTTACCTTTTAATGCTATAATGATAAGCGTCGGCATGGGGCATGACATTTTTGCAAAGGGGCTGAACGCCCCAGGGGGGAAACATCGATTAGTGGATTGCAGATTAGTCATCTTTAAATTCATTGCACAATATGGCAGGCGGAGGAATGGCGATTATCATTTTAGCATTAAAAGGTAAAAATCAGAGAATATCAAGATATAGTACAAATTTGATGAATGAAAGTCTGCCTAATTTTTTTAATTCTATCCTATGATGTGAGCAAGGACGCTCAACTTTACAGTCACTTTAACTGCGCTAGAAGTAAGCTTTTTGTGCTCGTATTATGAGTTGAAAGTAAACTGTTTTTGCTTGCGCACTAACTCGACAAGTGCAAAAAGCTGAAGTTAGAATATTGAGTGCACGTTCACATATTTTCCAATAGAAGTCAAGGGAGAAAAAAAAAGTGGAAAAAAACACCCCACTCTTGCACAAACCCAATCGCATATTCTCATGTGCGCAAACCCAACATGAAAATATGAATATTTCACAGTCCAATGTTCTTCACACACAAGAATGTGTTCTATTTATTCATAAATACATATTTCTACAAATATATGATTTTTTTTGTAAAATATATATCTATACCTCTATATATATATATATATATATATACAATTATATATAGGTATAGATATGGGGTGTGTGTCCATGCAGCAGCTCTGAGTGGTCACAACTTTCTAGAGCTCTAAGAGAAATAACAATAGTCCACCGATTATCGTTGTTAAACCACAGCATCCAAAAATAATTATGACTGGCTTCATAACTTACAAATCCTGCAACCACTTTTCAACATCCAATCTGCTGTATTAAATATTTAGGAGTCAGAAATGGACAACTGAGGCCTGTTGCGGCGGCATTCTAACAGGCTGCGCACCCCTCCCCCAGGAAACTGGGGTGTTTGACCAGAACTGGGCACAATCAGCACCTATATCACCTTTACAACTCCCTTTGAGTTTACACAGTCACTGGACACATAAATAATACTTTGACATCTGCGCTATTCAAGAGGCAATAATACAACAATCATCTGCAAACTTGCGGTCCGAAAACTTCAGTGACATATTGGACTCCCATTTTATTAAACTGAAAGCTATGATGCAAGCTCTGATAGACAGAGCACCCACAGAACAAGAGCTTCTCATTTTGACAGACAGCATAGCAAACTGCCATCACAACACCGGACAATGAGTGCATCAAGACTGACACTACAGCCGGTAGAATACATACAATCTGAGAGTCCATCAGAGGACAAGATCAGACAACCAAATTTTGCAGTGAGAACACCACACTCATTGATAACACAGGACCACAAGCCTAACACGAAGGACGACGACGACCGGCAGAAGAATAAAAATAATCAGCTCTTACATTCATCATTGGTAGCAGTGGGGAGAGGCACTGCTGAATATTTCAAAATGGCGCCTATAGCTGATCTGAAAAAAACTATGATCCCTACCTTAAGAGAAGGCACAGCAATCAGCAAGGCAGATAAGAGAGAGGTATCCTTCTCCATAACATCAACACCAAAAAACAGCCGCCTAAAATGGTCATCAGTTATGGAACAGTACTTTGGGGTGGCGTCGCTGCTATGGGAGCTTGCAGGGGACTCCCGGGGAGCCACAGAACCGAAGACAATAGATTTTCCAGCATTAAGTAGTAGTCTGGCCAGTAACATAGGCTCCACTTGGGGGGGTCGATACATTCAATATACTGCCGGATCAAAAAAGATACAAATATTCACTCAAAATACCAATAAGAGACACCCCTAAAAAACAACCCGGTCTGCAAAAATGGCTCACTCGCCTGTACACAGGGCCCTCTTTATATATATATATATTATTCCTAACACAAATAGTAGTAGGACCGCATAAGTTCCTGAAGTTAGGATTACACCAAAACATGGGACCGCGAGCTAACAAGCAGAGGGAACAAAGGCTTGAAAGGGCTGAGGGACCGAACGCGTGAGAGCAAAGGGACCCAGGGCTGACAGGAAAATCTTGCACACTTAGGACCGTGAGGATAATTAACACATTGACTTTGGCATATTGACTGTGGGAATTTAAAGGTTGTCAAGCATTGCACATACTCACTAACTATTTTGGTTTAGTTTGCCATTTAAAGGAGTTTATTAACATATTTCGGATTGAACACCAAGTTAAGGATTAATCACTAGACTATTCTGCCACGATTATTTTTTACTGGAATTGTTTTTATTGGGATTGAGATCCATCACCGGATTGTTTTTTTCACTGTGATTGTTGTTTTTGTTTTCTACTGGGACTATTTTTTCACTTCAATTGTTTTCATCTGTGACTGTTTTTTTCACCAATATTGTTTCACAGCTTGTGCATCACGTTTTAGGAGGTAGTATTCACTACCACTACACAAAAATATATTTGTATTGTATTAATAGGGTGCAAGTCGACCACTATTCAATCTGTTCTGTATAGGATATTCTATCAAGGGGATTTTATTCAGCTAAACCCTGATCGCTAACGATTGCTAGCAGCTAATGTGAACTTCTATATCGTTTTTCATTATTTAATTCTGACCTGAAAGGTTCCACTCTTGGAATACAGGTTATCTCATTCACTGGTTTGAGATAGGGGGTTAAGACCAAACCACCAGAAACAAGCTTTATATTGATTTTATTACCACTCCAATGTATGGTAGAAGCAAGTTTTAGATTGTATACATGGATCCATGAGGGAAATTAAGATTGTATAATTTTATTCAATATAATTTGTTTTAACATCCTGAATACTCAGAGGACTGTGATTTTATAATAAATTTTATATATGTTAATTTTGGTATCCAATGCTGTTTAAACACAATATTGGGCTTTAATGTGACTGTTCTAACTGTATTGCAAGGAACTTAGCTATCGCAGTTGAAGAAGTTAACCATTATTGTTCCGATTGTGTTGTAATAAACACATTTTGAATCCACACCTGAAAATTTGTTTTTAGTAAATAGGGGACCCTGCCTTCTACAGTTGGCGCTCTGATATTTCTTTTAGTCTTTACAGGGCCCTCTTTACTTGCAGACACCAGACTACCGCACTATTTACAAGCAGAGGCAATGACAGGCACTCTTATATCTGCAGGTTAATAATGTGCAAGTGGCACACATTTACTTTTATAACCCTGTTTATCCTGACAGAATTATTGTTGACACTGATTGTGTAATATCTCTTAAAATAATCTATTTCTAGCTTGAAAATACTACTGAAACACCCAATACCTTCATTGTTTTGTTATCTGGTTTTTATACTCGTCCTGTTTATGTTTATACATCCATATTCAATTAAATACAGAAATTATATCTATATCTTAGGGGTAAAATAAAACATTAGAAATTACTTTAATACTCTAGTTTAAATTTATACTGTTTATGTATTTATGCTAATATCCAAAATAATTCAGCACCAGTGTAGTGTGCTTACTGCCAGGCCTCACACCAAAGACCCAAACACATTCACAAAGGACAGAGGCAGCAGCACCACTTGAAATAATCTCCAAATTTATTGGAAGTGCAACAAAGTTAAAACAGCAATGTTTCGGATACACTAGTCCTTTTTTTTTTTTAAATTTATTTTATTAATTTATTATTATTTTTTTCGGTTTATAGTGCATATTTATTAGATACAACTGAAATTCTCATCTTCCAACTTTTCCTAGTCTGTGATCTGTCTTAGGATCAGCAATGATGGCTTGTACTGCAACAATAGCCTCGTTAATTTTAGTTTGTAGCTCTCGAAGCTCTTCTACGTGTAGCAACCGCAGTATCCGGATAGCATAATTTAAAACCGCATCTCCTGTATCAAATCCAAGAACGTGTTTTTCTAATGCAACAGGAAGACTCTCTTTTGTATTGCTGGCCTTGCTTACTGCTTCTGGAGACTACCGTCCCTGTACGAGTATGCAAATGGCTTTTAGCATCATGACATAGTGATCGTGCCTCTGTATCTGCAGCAAGTTTGCCAAAGCTATTACACCAGCTTTAAAGTCAGGATTTTTCACATCCAAGTTCACAAGTGGTTCAGCGTTCTTTGAAGAATCTGTGCTTAACGGTTTTGCATTCTGGTATTTTTCAGCATTATCTCCATATTCTAAACGCACAGCAAGACCCAGTAGCCAGTCAATCGACTCTTGACGTTCTTGTACTTTGAGGGGACAATTCACATCTTTTAAATAATTTTCATATTGATTGGGCCATTCATTGTTGTGTATGTTTCTTAAATGTCCCCTTTCTTCAATTTTGTAGTGTCTAATTTTCTGATCTTATAGCCAGACAATGAAGTTACGACATTCAGTTTCATCTTTACAATTAAACCCGGAAGGGTCTAGGGCCTGGAGTTTCCTGCGAAACATAGTAATTCCATACTAGGATCACTGCAGATGGAAAGCGGATACCCAAAAGCTTTTAATGCGCAGAAGCAACTTGCATTCAATCGCAGCTCACCGGACACACTAGTCCTTAATCATGCATAAATGGTTACAGATGTGGCAGACTTAAATAGCACTCTAAACCACTCCCTCTCTGACATCACAGAGCAACTCTCCCTCTACAACAGAAAAATATATATTTAAAGAGACAGTTCATAATATAAACACATAGGTAAAATTACCTCAATTAAGCATATTTAACATTTTGTATTCTACAACCTTAACTGAATATTATAAACAATTTTCCAAAGATAGGGGTTACTTCCCATGCTTTATTCATAACCTAAGATTAAAGATATGTATAATTTCACAAAAATAGGGATAAATCCTATTTCTTGTTCATTCCCATAGGTATCCTACTTTCTAAATGGTAAATACAGAAGGTCTCTCTCTGTTTGAGCCTTTTGTCTCTACCCCCCCCCCCTTGTCTGTCTATAGGTATGTGTTCAATAATTTGAAATCTTAATTGACTCACTGAATGCCTAGCTTCCTTAAAATGTCAGGCTACTGGTGATTTCTCAACTCCATTCCTAATGTTGGATTTATGTTCGACAATGCGGTCTCTGACCCTTCTTGTTGTTTCTCCAACATAAAGTTTTGAACACGGACATTTAAGGATATAAATGGCATATTCTGTGTTACAGGTAAAAAAAACATTAATGGTACATTTCTTCCCAGTACGAGGATGGAAAAAATAAGGACCCCTTATTAAGCTGTTGCAATTAATACATCTCAAATAAGGAAAGCAACCATTATTTTTAGTACCTATTACAGTCTGTCTTTGTATAGTACTGGGGCCTACATCTGATCTAGTCATTTTATCTCTCAAACTATGAGATTGTTTGTAGGCTTCCATAGGTTTTTTAAAATTCTGTTATGAGAGGATTGCTCTGTTGTAAAATGCCCCAAATGTTTATTAATAATTTTCAAAATTTTTGGGCTTTGATTAATAAACTGAGAGACAAAAGCTATTCTGTCCCTATTCTCAGATTTTTTCTTTTGCATATTTGTAGCCAAAAGTGTAGACCTGGGAATTTTTAGCACTTGTTCCCTTTCCTTCTCTATCGGCTCCTCTGGATAGCCTCTCTGTCTAAAAAGCATAGCCATTTCTTTCAATCTGGTGTCTAATATTTCAGTATTAGTGACTATTTTACACACCCTGAGAAATTGACTTTTAGGTAAAGACTTTTTCAAAGCTAAAGGATGTTAGCTCTCAAAGTGTAAAAGATTATTCCTATCCACCTTTTTCCTATACAGATCAATTCCGAGATCAACGTGACCCTTGTATACCCTGGTGTCTAAAAAATTAATGGAGCACTCACTATACTCCAAAGAGAAACTGATACATTTAGTTGCACCATAAAGGGGAGATACAAAATCTAACAGGGTTCGAACTTCGCCCAGCCATATGCCAAAAATATTGTCAATATAGCGCCACCAAGTGGCGCCATATTGAATAAATAAAATACATTTTCATAAACAAAATGTTCTTTAAAGGCATTCATGTATAAATTGGCATATGTAGGGGCGACATTGGAACCCATAGCAGTTCACTGTAACTGCAAGTAGAATTGGTCTTGAAAAAGAAAAAAAATACAGTGTAACACAATCTTCAGTAATTCGATGATAAATTCAATTTCTTGTAAATTGTACATTTTTGCATGGGCCAATAAGGCTTTCACTTCTCCAACACCACTAGCATGGGGAATGGAGGTATATAAACTGGAGATGTCTAGACTGTATAGAATGTATTTACCAATAGGCAGAACGAAGTTTTGCAATTTATTCAGAAAGTCCCCAGTATCTCTAATATAAGGGTTAGATTTTTCCACAAAAGGTCTGAGGAGCCAATCCAAATAAATTACAATGTTGGAAAGAATGGAGCCCACCCCTGAGACAATAGGCCTCCCAGGGGGTCTGTTTAAGTTCTTATGTACTTTTGGTAAAGTGTAAAAAATAGGGATTCTGGGATCAGCAATTGTTAAAAATGTAGCAGTATCATTTGAGATAATACCATAATAATAAAGCCTGTATTTCTCTTTGTACCTTAAACAGAGGACTTTTATCCTTAGGTAAATAAACCTCTCTATCAGACAACTGTTGTTTGATTTCTTCAATATAATAGTCCCTGTTTAAAATAACAATAGATATTATCGAACTACCTCTCCTCTGTGTTGGAGAGACTGTGGCAACCTAGGGACACACTTACATATCTGGTGGGAGTGTCCTAAAATTAGTGGCTTGTGGAGAGATGTTTTTCGAGTGTTAGGAGCTCTGAGGGTTTCTATGCACTTTGGTCCGGCCTTGGGTCTCCTGCATCATGGCTACTCAAACTTAACTGAGGTGGGAAAAAATCTTAACTTCCTAACTTATGGCTACAAAACTAGCTATAGCTAGAGACTGGAAACAGTCTCCCCCCCCCCCCCCCCCCGACACTAAATAAAGTCAGAGCTATTGTAAACTACATAAAAAATATGGAAGAATATGCCTTCTGATCTCTAAAAAAAACTGATTTATACCATGAGATTTGGAGTAACTGGAATTAACTCTCATAGGCCCCTTACATGCCTGGCACTGAGCCAAGGCTCACTCTCACGCAATCTTCTTCTCCCCCTTCCTTTGGCTTTTTTTTTTCTTTCCCTCTCTCCCCCTCCTTATTGGTAACCAGAAGACCTAGATGTTCAATGTATAATTAATAATATGGGTCCCCCTTGTAGCTACTTGGCTCCATTAGAGTTTAGGTGGACCAGTTGGTCCTTAATAATAGCTACTTTCATCATGCCATATAAATATTATAAAACGAGGATTTCATTTATATAATTATTGCAGTTTCTTATTCAGATATTGCTTTTACAAATAATTTTGACGGGTGAAATTTGTCACTTTATCACTGTTGTTTTTGTTTTTGATCGCTCATTCAATTTCAGTCTCCTTGTAACTTATGTAACGAGACATTATTTGCTCCTTGTATTTGTTATTTCTCTAATAATCCTTTTTTTATTTTTTAAAGAATATTTAAAAAATAAAAATAAAATAACAATAGCACCCCCCTTGTCAGCCTCTTTTAAAAAGATCTCTTTATTTTTAACCAAGGACTCCACAGCTTCTTTATTTTGCTCAGTGACGTTATTTATTACTGGTTTTTTATAAGCATCTAAATCATGTCTCAATTTTTCAATATCCTGGGACACCAATTTAATGTAAACATCAGTGCTCGGATCATATCTTGTAGGTAAAAAAACACTTTTGTTTCTCAAATCCAAATTACTCAAAGACAAATTATCATGTTTAACATTAGCAAGCAGATTAGTGTCCAAATTGGTAATACATGGATATTGTGGACCCTCAGAAAAAAAGGATTTTAATTTCAGTGTCCTGAAAAAATGAAATAATTCTTGTTGCAAGAGAAAAAAGTCACAGTTGGTTACCGGACAAAAGGATAATCCTTTTTCAAGTGTGGCAGTCTCTAGAGGTGATGGTGTATAGTGTGATATATTTACCACTAGCGTTTCCTCGGTATGCAATTTGGGTCGACCTTCCTTCTTTTGATCCACTGTTCCTGCTCTGTTGCTTTTTGTAGCGTTTGCCACCTCTCCTGAGGTGACCTCGTTTTCTGAGTCCCCCGTTGATCTGTAATAGGAAAAAGGTGGATAGGAATAATCTTTTACACTTTGAGAGCTCACATCCTTTAGCTTTGAAAAAGTCTTTACCTAAAAGTCAATTTCTCAGGGTGCGTAAAAGAGTCAGTAATACTGAAATATTAGACACCAGATTGAAAGAAATGGCTATGCTTTTTAGACAGAGAGGCTATCCAGAGGAGCTGATAGAGAAGGAAAGGGAGCAAGTGCTAAAAATTCCCAGGTCTACACTTTTGGCTACAAATATGCAAAAGAAAAAATCTGAGAATAGGGACAGAATAGCTTTTGTCTCTCAGTTTATTAATCAAAGCCCAAACATTTTTAAAATTATTAATAAACATTTGGGGCATTTTACAACAGAGCAATCCTCTCATAACAGAATTTTAAAAAACCTATGGCAGCCTACAAACGATCTCATAGTTAGTTTGAGAGATAAAATGACTAGATCAGATGTAGGCCCTAGTAGGATACAAAGACAGACTGTAATAGGTACTAAAAATAATGGTTGCTTTCCCTATTTGGGATGTATTCATTGCAACAGCTTAACCCCTTAAGGACCACAGCACTTTTCCATTTTCTGTCCGTTTGGGACCAAGGCTATTTTTACATTTCTGCAGTGTTTGTGTTTAGCTGTAATTTTCCTCTTACTCATTTACTGTACCCACACATATTATATAACGTTTTTCTCGCCATTAAATGGACTTTCTAAAGATACCATTATTTTCATCATATCTTATAATTTACTATAAAAAAATTATAAAATATTAGGAAAAAATGGAAAAAAACACACTTTTTCTAACTTTGAACCCCAAAATCTGTTACACATCTACAACCACCAAAAAACACCCATGCTAAATAGTTTCTAAATTTTGTCCTGAGTTTAGAAATACCCAATGTTTACATGTTCTTTGTTTTTTTTGCAAGTTATAGGGAAATAAATACTATTATCACTTTGCTATTTCCAAACCACTTTTTTTCAAAATTAGCGCTAGTTACATTGGGACACTGATATCTTTCAGAAATCCCTAAATATCCCTTGACATGTATATATTTTCTTTTAGAAGACATCCCAAAGTATTGATCTAGGCCCATTTTGGTATATTTCATGCAACCATCTCACTACCAAATGCGATCAAATAAAAAAAAATTGTTCACTTTTTCACAAATTGTTTCACAAACTTTAGGTTTCTCACTGAAATTATTTACAAACAACTTGTGCAATTATGGCATAAATGGTTGTAAATGCTTCTCTGGGATCCCCTTTGTTCAGAAATAGCAGACATATATGGCTTTGGCATTGCTTTTTGGTATTTAGAAGGCCGCTAAATGCCACTGCGCACCACACGTGTATTATGCCCAGCATTGAAGGGGTTAATTAGGGAGCTTGTAGGGTTAATTTTAGCTTTAGTATAATGTAGTAGACAACCCAAAGTATTGATCTAGGTCCATTTTGGTATATTTCATGCCACCATTTCACCGCCAAATGCGAACAAATAAAAAAAAGCGTTACATTTTTCACAATTTTAGGTTTCTCACTGAAATTATTTACAAACAGCTTGTGCAATTATGGCATAAATTGTTGTAAAAGCTTCTCTGGGATCCCCTTTGTTCAGAAATAGCAGACATATATGGCTTTGGCTTTGCTTTTTGGTAATTAGAAGGCAGCTAAATGCCGTTGCGCACCACACGTGTATAATGCCCAGCATTGAAGGGGTTAATTAGGGAGCTTGTAGGGAGCTTGTAGGGTTAATTTTAGCTTTAGTGTAGGTATCAACCTCCCACATGACACATCACACCCCCTGATCCCTCCCAAACAGCTCTCTTCCCTCCCCCACCCCACAATTGTCCCCGCCATCTTAAGTACTGGCAGTAAGTCTGCCAGTACTAAAATAAGAGTTTTTTGGGGATTTAAAAAAAATAAATAATAATAATTCTGCTCTGTAGGATCCCCCCTTAGCCCCCAACCTCCCTGATCCCCCCCAAACAGCTCTCTAACCCCCCTCTCTGCCTTATTATGCGCCATATTGGGTACTGGCAGCTGTCTGCCAGTACCCAGTTTGAAATCAAATGTTTTTTATCAAATGTTTTATTTTATTATTTTAAAACTACTATTTTCTGTAGTGTAGCTGCCCCCCCTCAACCCCCAACCTCCCACCCTCCCAGATGGTTAAAATGTATAATGTTCCCACCCTCTCTCCCACCAAGTACCACCTTACTTTTTGTTCCATAGTGTAGGGTTCCCACTTACGCTCGCGCGCACGCGCGCACACACACACGCTCATGTGCACGCGCGCGCACTCGATCCCGCCCCCCTTCCCACCAATGGCCACCCACCCGCCTCCCTGGATCAGCTCCCACCCACCAACGGACATAGCCATTGATGGCCGATGCAGAGAGGGCCACAGGGTGGCTCTCTCTGCATCGGACGGCTAAAAAATGTTATAGCAGGATGCCTCAATATCGAGGCATCACTGCTATAACATGAAAGCAGTTGGAAGTGATCAGGATTGCTTCCACTGCTTTCAAAGACCAACGACGTACGGGGTACGTCCTTGGTCATTAACTGCATTTTTTTGCAGGACGTACCCCATACGTCGTTGGTCGTTAAGGGGTTAATAAGGGGTCAATATTTTTTCCACCCTCGTACTGGGAAGAAATTTACCATTAATGGGTTTTTTACCTGTAACACAGAATATGACATTTATATCCTTAAATGTCTGTGTTCAAAATTTTATGTTGGAGAGACGACAAGAAGGGTCAGAGACCGCATTGTCGAACATAAATCTAACATTAGGAATGGAGTTGAGAAATCACCAGTAGCCTGACATTTTAAGGAAGCTAGGCAGTCAGTGAGTCAATTAAGATTTCAAATTATTGAACACATATCTATAGACAGACGAGGGGAGGATAGAGACAAAAGGCTCAAACAGAGAGAGGCCTTCTGGATTTACCATTTAGAAAGTAGGATACCTATGGGAATGAACAAGGAATGGGATTTATACCTATTTTTGTGAAATTATACATATATATATATATATATATATATATATATGCTTAATTAAGGTAATTTTACCTATGTGTTTATATTATGCACTGTCTCTTTAAATATATATTTTTCTGTTGTAGAGGGAGATTTGCTCTGTGGTGTCAGAGAGGGAGTGGTTTAGAGTGCTATTTAAGTCTGCCACATCTGTAACCATTTATGCATGATTAAGGACTAGTGTGTCCGAAACGTTGCTGTTTTAACTTTGTTGCACTTCCAATAAATTTGGAGATTATTTCAAGTGGTGCTGCTGCCTCTGTCCTTTATGTATGTATTTATGCTCACATACGGCAACTCGTGCAACATACAGACAATATAATCTCTGAACATGATACCTAGTGTGGGCATATGGCGTGTAGAAACATCCAATCCTTCTATATATAGTCAACAATGTGATATTGGTTTTTTGTTGAGCATAGATAGCATATACTATACATATGTATTTAACTCCCTCTAGCGCAGCCGGCGGCCGAGGCAGCGCACAAGAGGGATTGTTCATATTCTTTGCAAATAAAACACTACTACATGCCTCACGAATCAAAAGATAACATGCTTGTGAGAAGGGGTTTTTAGAGAACTGGGAGCTTCTAATCATGTTATGTATCTGCCCACATTATATAATATCATTGCATAGCCTTCTGGATACAGCCAAGTTATGTCACCACAGAACAATACTGTTTCCCACTCCTTCATATGTATATAAACAGCTAAATATTGCAAACAAATTTAGCCCTTTTTTATCCGCTTAGATCACTTATGAAAACTACTCATATATAAGTTAGGCTTAATACAAATAATTGAATGTCTCACCCACCCACCTCACCCACATATATTAGCAAAGGAGTTGATGTCTGTTA